>NC_056741.1:585880919-585895919 GCF_019279795.1 Protopterus annectens
ACAAAAATATTGGGGTTGTGGGTCATCAACCACCAATTGGTTTACCAAAGATGCCTGAATAAATCCCTTCTAATATGGCCTAGTTCAAATACTCATCTATCTTCCTCTTAAAAACTGCTTGTAGGATCAATTAAAAGGTGACAATAAGATGTAGCATCCATAAGTTGGCTGTTGGCCTCAAACTGATAATCTTGTGTCTCCCAGACCACGACACCTCCCTTATCAGCATTAGTAATGACCAACCTTTCATTATTTTTCAAATTCACCATGGCTGATTTCTCAACAGCAGTTGAATTATGGGAATAATTCCTAAAAATGTGCCTTTGATTTGCCTGTAAACTCATGTAATACCTGTTCAAAAATCTTAGTACCATGGTAAGGTGGTTGGAAATTGGATTGGCTCTCTCGGGCCCTTGTTGTACCTGCTGTTTTTGTGCAAAAAAATATTTCAGGTTAAGAATTCTACAAAATTCCTTGAGATCTTTAACCGTATCATAATGAGAAACATAAAATGATCGCACAAGTCCTAGTCATTTATTAAGTAACTCTGACTCAACATCAGAAAAGTGATAATTTGTTAAATTAACCACTAACTGGTTCTCATCAATGCTGGAACCAGTGGCAGTCATCTGCCCATCAATCAAGTTTGTAGAATTTTGGTGAACATATTCTCCACTACTTCGCTTGCGGCCTCCCCTTCTAAAGGGCCTCTGGATCTCTTTGTTGGAGAAACTGATGAAAAAATGTTCCTCTGTATCCATCTCTGTGTCCATGTTAGAATACGTCCAAAAAAGCTAGCAAGTATGACTGGTGCACGGCATAACCAACTATTAAATAAATCAAAAAAAGAAGAAAAAGCCAGCACTCAGAGGCAAATAAAGTTTTATTCCTTTCCCTTCAGACCGGTTTCGGTAACAAACCTTCTTCAGTGATAAAACATACATAATGCAGGGACAGTTTTTATACACAATGTGCATCCCCAGTTGTGACATCACTTCCCCCATTAATCCATTCCAGCCTCCAAACACATACAGATATCAACCAGAATAAACATTTTAAATATAATATCAGATGCTATATTCAAACTTCCTTTCATATCATATATTTATTTGTGAAATTACCAATCAGGGTCCTCAATAAAAAGAGAAAAGACCCTCATAACTTTTCATTTAGTCCAGGATGAAATAGGGCACCCAGCTTAATAATCCATTTTCTTTCCTTTTGAGTTAGTATAGTGTGCCAACCTTGCTTCATAGATGTATTACCTTTTACTTGGTCAATAATGACAAATCTAAATGAAGCAGTTCTGTGTAACTGACAATGTTTATACAATGCATTGGTCATTTTTTAAGACGTAAATCACTCATGTTCTGAAATACGACTTATTAGTTGCCTAGACGTCTGCCCTACATAAAAGGCAGAACATTGGCAACTAGCCAAATAGACAACCCAGTCAGAGCTACAATTCCCAAAAAATGATGTATCAAAAATTTGACCAGTATTTTTACTGCTAAAAGATGAAATTTTAAACATATGTTTACACAAACTGCAATGTCCACAAGGATGTGACCCAACAAGCCTATCCTCCAATATGGTTAGTTGTTGTTGGTTCACATAATCCAAAAAGTTTTCTTATAATGCGCAAAATAGGAAGTGAGTGTTCTTCCCCTTCTGAAAGAAAATTTGCATCTGTTAGACAAACATTGATCCAAATCTGTATTGGCCAAAAGAATATTCCAATGCTTGTTGATTACATCCTGCAATAAATGTGTGTTACTGCCAAATATAGTAACCAACCTCATGGTTCCTGATCCATCCTTTTTGGTTTTAGCTTTATAATTCAATAAACTAAATCTCTCACAATTGGCTGCCCAATCACTGGCCTTTTATACTGTTGATTTCTTATATCCCGTATTAATAAATCTACCCTCAAGATCATGCTTAGCATTATGAAATTCCATGTCTGCAGAACATATTCTTCTAATTCTCATAAACTGTGATTTAGGAATATTGTTGCTGGTATGTGTGGGGTGTAAACTAGTTACATATAATAAATTATTGTATTGTGGGTATTTCCTGTATACTGACGTCTTGAGCGTACCACCCCCCCCCCCCCCGTCTCGAAATATTGACATCCAGGAAATTAATCTGTTTACTGTGATAATTAACAGTAAACTCAATCCCCCACCAATTACAATTGAGATATTCCAAAAATTCTAACAAATAGTCCACACCCCCACACCAAACCAACCAACAATCATCTAAGAAACGTCTCCATATATCCACCTCTGAGAGGTAAATGATGTTCATCATGTTTCACTGCTGCAGTCATTACACTTGGGTTATCCTGCCGTCAGGCGGTCCCGCAGTCGGCCAGAGTTCCAAAGTCTTGGTCCGGCATCAGTTGCTGTCGCCTCTTCCCTGACGTCAGTGCGCCAGGGGTATATAAGATGCAGCCGACGCCATTTTCTTCAGTCTTTCTTGCCGCGAGGTGCCCAAAGCAAAAGCAGTTCGCAAGTGCCGGTCGGCCGACTCCTGAGATTTTCAAATCGAATTTCAAAACCAAAGTCTTCAGTAAAGCTAAGTACCCCATTGGGGAAACTTTTTCTTGCCTCAGACCGATGTCAGTAAAAGTTAATAATTGTATTTCTTGTGGGAAGCAAATACCTCAAGGAATTTCATTCTTACTGTATTCCATACCTAGGCCCAGACCACAACGTCATTAGTTGTCTGTTTTGTGCTAGATTTAACAAACGCACTATTAAACGTCTGTTTGATTTTGCTCGCCACTACTTTGGCCGAAGGTTTAATTATACCATGCCGTCGGAACAACCGACGACCGGAATACGTATAAAAACGCAAAGACAAGGATAAGGACAGGCATTCGAGGCCCAAAACTGACGATGAAGCCTCTTCTAGGCCTGTCGCCAGTTCTCAGTGAGGTGCTTTCGCAGCCCCTGACACCCGCTACCTCTGAACCACAGGCCGCCTCCGACTCCCACGTGGAGATGTCTAGGCCTCAGGATACTCAAGGTGTTGGGCCTACCGAAACTAACCCTTCAGATGGGTCCGGAACCGCTGAGCAGGCATCGGCTTCTGAGGGTGTTTTCAGACCTTCACAGCTTACCATAAAAACTACAGCCAAGTCTAAAACTCCTTTAAAGACAAAGAAGCAAGTACAGCATTCACCTGGACAGGCCTCCATGCCAAAATAATAAAAAAAAAAAAAAAAACAGATGCTCAAAATGGCCGAAGACTTAATTACTCTGATCAGGGGTTCCCATCCACCTCCTGATAAAAGGCCTAGGCAGGATACAGATTATGATTCCTCTGACCAGGTTTCCATTTCTTCTGATTCCTCTTCAGAGCAGGGATACTCTTTACCCCCCTATGAGGACTCTGATGCTGAAGAATCAATTCCTTCAGCCTCTCCTCCTGAGAGGGAGCATTTCCACTGGGAGGGCCAGAACTACTCTGAATCCAAGAAAAGGCTCAGAGACTTTCTGTTACTGCCTCAGCACAGGCCCCTTGCTATTCTGCCAGTGTTAGATATTGTGGATGTTGTGTTCTCTGAATCCAGTTTAAATCATGATTCTTTGCCCCCTGCTCCAGTCCAGCCAGACAGGTACTACAGAGTCCTTGACTCTCACAAATTTCTCTATAAAAACCCTGTTGCTGACCCAGAAACTATTTCCCAGGGTCCCAAAGGGGATAAAGGCTTCCACGGCTAAAAATCCAGTTCCCTTTGACAGGGATTCTAGAGCATTAGACAGATGGGGAAGAAAGTTTACACTTCTGCAACTTTAGCAGTGAGAGCTTTAAATTGCCAGTTTCACATGCTTAAATACCAACAATATTTAATGTCTCTGTTAAAACATAAAATGCTTACAAGTTCAGAACATCCTGACTATAAGGAAATGCAGGATTTATTGCATGCAGCTGAACAAGTGGAAAAACATACACTGCAATGTGGTTTTGATTCATTAGAGGCTTCTTGTAGAGCAGCAGTTACAGGATCTGTGATTCGAAGGCATGCTTGGTTAAAAGAACAAGGTTTGCCTGATCATGTTAAGGCAAAATTATTGGATGCTCCTTTACAGCAAGATATTTTGTTTGGTGTTAAGGCAGAAGAGGTATTAAAGAAAATGGAGGATAAGGCAAAATCTATGCAAACATTGAAGGATTTCTTACAGCTACAGCCACCTCGATTTAGCAGAAATTGGCCTTCAATGAATTGGTCCTTTTCAGTGTCAGATAGACCACAAAGAGGCAGATACAGATGTCCAAGAGGCAGATCGCAGCCCCAAGGTTCCTATAGACCACGACAGTGAGGTGCTTCAACCCCAAAAGGAGGTGAAGACAAGTCACAACCTTATAGGAAACGATCCCAATGACTTCCCCCTTCGAATGCCAAGCGCTTACCTTTTGGAAGTTCCCTCAGGGGGAAAATGACTGCCTTATTCAAGCAGAGAGCAAGAACATTCTTCTAAAGCATCTGGCATTTGTAAAAAGGTTGCTAATTTGCCTGGGGTACACAGTAAACGAAAATAAGTCAAAACTGGTGCCCTCACAAGAGAGACTATTCCTGGGTGCCAGCTTAAATACAATGGCCCAGATGGCATATCTCACGCCAGACAAGCAAGAACAACTGACTCAATACTTTCAGTTGATGGCAACAAAAACCCAACTCCCTGCAAGAAAAATTCTGCAGGCCTTGGGATTCATGGTATCCTGCACACTACTAATTCCATATGCCAGACTGCATATGAGGAAATTACAGTGGTACTTAAAAAGTGTTTGGACTCAACACTGTCACAGTTTGGAAGCAGTTATACCACTAATTCCCTGCCTACAACAGGAGTTTCGATGGTGGGCACAGGCATGTCACCTCAACAAGGGACAGCCCTTCATTCTACCCACAGTCAGGCAGACACTAACAACAGATGCTTCGGATTACGCCTGGGGAGCACGCATGGCAGGAAAATGTATTCAAGGCAAGTGGGACGCAGACCAAATGCACCTTCACATCAATCAAAAAAAGATGTTAGCTGTGCAAAATGCCCCAACATCTTTCAGGGACCTTCTACATCCAGGACAACTACTTTTAAAGACAGACAACACCACAGTTATGTGGTGCATAAACAAGCAAGTGGGCACTCATTCCTATCCCCTATGCAGACAAGCCATGACCTTGTGGAACACAGCTCTAACCTATCAAGTTCATCTGCAAGCACAATTCCTGCCAGGAAAGAAAAATACTCTGGCAGACGACTTAAGCAGAAACATCATGAATCCTCACGAGTGGAAACGGAGTCCACAAGTATTCAGCATGATAACGCAAAAATGGGGGTGCCCAGACATAGATCTTTTTGCCTCCCCAATGAATTGCCAACTACAAAAATTTTGCACAAGGACTTATCACACACAAGCATGGAAAGTGGATGCTCTCTCGTTCAACTGGAATAGCCTAAAAGTTTATGCCTTCCCACCACTGCCTCTCCTTTCAAAGGTACTCCTAAAAGCCAGACAAGAAAAACCACAGCTGATCCTGATTGCCCCAGACTGGCCACGCCAGCACTGGTACCCAATCTTAAAGAACTTAGCTCAAGGACCACCATGGATTTTACCTCAAACTCCACACCTGCTGACTCAACAAAACAATCAGATCCTGGACAGTCAGCTCAGAACCTTAAACCTGGCTGCATGGCAGATTCCTTAGTCAAGCAGACAACACCTCTCTCTAAAGCTGTTATGGGTGTCATTTTAGAGGCCAGGAGGCCTAGCACCAGGAAATCTTATTAAGAAAAGTGGAAGAGATTATGTGCCTTGAACCAGGCTCAAAGCTTTGACCCTCTTGTCCCAAATATTCCTCAGATTTTACAATACTTAACTGAGATGCTGGACATAGGACTATCCTTTTCATCCATTAAGATCCATGCCTCTGCCATCTCGGCTCATTACAACACAGATCCTCTTATTTTCTCTCATCCTTTGCTAAAACAGTACCTCAGAGGGGCTAAAAACATAACACCGCCCCGGAGAGCACCAACACCAACTTGGGACCTCAATTTTGTCTTGGAAAAATGAACTTTACCTCCTTTTGAGCCAGCCAATTCAGCAGAATTAAAATGTGTCACGGAAAACTTTATTTTTTTCTGTTTCTTTTAAAAGTTAATTGCTATCAATTAACTTATTTATCTATCAACTGTGTGTGTATATATACCCAGGGACCCCTCCCTGATATTGTCTGATGAAGTTGCATTGTGTAACGAAAACGTGTTATACTTAAAAGTTTTTTGCGTTAATAAACCTGTGTGTTTACTCCGTGGTGCTTTGTGCCTTCACATTTCAGCCTGTGGATATTTATTGGCGTTTTTCTCCTCCTCCACTGGTTTGTTTTTCTTATGTGTCACGGAAAACTGCTCTGCTTCTGGCAATAACCTCAGCATGAAGAGTCTGTGTTACAGGCACTAATGGCAGTGGAGCCTTTCATCATTTTTCACAAAAACAGGCTTTTGTTAAGAACAAACCCTTCATTTATGCCAAAGGTAGTTTCCAGTGTGGCTCTTAACCAAACTATTCACTTGCCAACTTTTTATCCAAATCCCCAGAATAAAGGGGAAAGACTTGTGCATTCATTGGACATAGACAGTTATGTTTCTACTTGGACAAAACAAAAGCTTTCAGAAAAACTGAGCAATTGTTTGTATCATATGCTGCAGAATAACAGGGAAAGGCTATTTCAAAGCAGACCATTTCAAAGTGGATAAGGACACTGTATCTGTTTCTGCTACACACAGCATGGGAAACCTGTACCGAGTAACATTAGGCCACATTTCACCAGGGCCATAGCCACTTCAACTGCCTATCTTAGAGGGGTACCTACCAAAGATATCTTGGAAGCTGCAACTTGGAGTTCAGTGCACACCTTTACCAAGCATTATTACTTGCTTCTTTATTCTAAATCCAGAGCTGGCTTTGCCACTGCAGTGCTGCAGGGCCTCATAGCCACCTCAAATCCTCTATAGAAGCAGCCACCCAACCTCGACTTTGGGATTCAACCCAATTGTAATGAATGCAGCAGTGAAACACGATGAACATAGTACAGTTTTGTACCTACCATAAATGTAGATGTTCGAGTGTCTTCACTGCTGCATTCCAGGTTACCCTCCCTCCATCCCTTCTTTTTTAGCTGGGACTTATCTACACTTTTCTACCCTATACTACCTATGTAGTGTATTTGCTACCCTATACTACCTATGTAGTGTATTTGCTGGTAACTGAACATTTTGGTTTTATTTTTCATTTGTGTTTTATTAGCAATATGTATTGCCTACCTATTTGGGGGCACCTGGCATCTGAGGCAAGAAAAACTGAAGAAAATGGCGTCGGCTGCATCTTATATACCCCTGTCGGACTGACGTCAGGGAAGAGGCGACAGCAACCGACGCCGGACCAAGACTTTGGAACTCTGGCCGACTGCGGGACCGCCTGATGGCAGGATAACCCAAGTGTAATGACTGCAGCAGTGAAGACACTCGAACATCTACATTTATGATAGGTACAAAACTGTACTTTATGTATGACATCATATATAATCTGATCTTCTACATACCCCATAAAGAGGTCAGCATAAATTGGGGCAAATGAGGCCCCCATAGCTGTTCCTTGCTGTTGCCAGTAACATTCCCCCTTGAAATAGAAGACGTTCTTAGTCAATACATGTTCTGCAAGACATGTGAGGAGATTGTTAAATCCTGGTGCATATAAATTAGCTTTATTTAACCAGTATTCTAAGGCAAGTAATCCCGCCCAATGAGGAATACTGGTATATAAGGATTTAACATCAAGTGTACACATAAGCCAATTGGGTTCCAATTGTAAGTCCTGAATAATTTGTAAAAAAAACTGTGGTATCCCTAATTCTTGTCCTGACCCCTGATAATAATGGCTTCAAATAGTATGTCAAAAAGGCAGAAATCGGTTCAGTTAAAGATCCCTGTCCTGAAACAGTTGGTCTTCCTGGGGGTCTATTCAAATTTTTATGAATTTTGGGCAAGAGATACAGTTACTGTCGGGTTGGATCCTGAACCATGAGTTGTTTTTTTCTTCACATCAGTGATTCCTTCTTCCACTGCTTGATTCAGAAATGAATCAGTCTCGACCTTGAATTTAGGTGTGGGGTTTGTTGATATCCTCATATAATTCTGAGGGTTGGACAATTGTTAATTTCCCTCATTCCAGTAATCACTGGCATCCATTATGACCACAGCCCCACCTTTATCTGCTGGAAGAATGATTATATCAGAATTGGAATGTAGGTTTTTCAAAGCCTGTTGTTCCCCTTTCAAAAGATTATATCTAAAACTCCTACCAGAACTAAAGTTAAAATGTAAATCCCTTAGGATGGCTTCCTGAAAAATACCCCCATATTTATTCATTGCTGGCATAAATTTGGATTTGTGAAAATGAAATTCAGATGCTCTTTCAGAATTATTAGATGTTCCAAAATACAATGTTAGATTCAAAATTCTACAGAAGGCAAAACAATCTGAAATAAAAATATGTTCATCTACCAAAAAACTGGGAACAAACCCTAAACCTTTATTAAGTAAACTTTTTTCATCTATTGATAAGACATGAGGAAATATTATGTACATTATAAAATTGGGTCCCTACTTCACCATTGACTGTAATAGATTTTCCAAGGCTGCCACCTTTGTGCTTACATTCACCCCTATGGGTTGGTCTCTTAAAGGGCCCTCCTGAATTCGTATCTTTTTTCTCAGGAGAGTCACTAATATAAATTCCCTCCGTGTCAGTCATAGATTATTCTTCCCCTGAGGTACTGAGAGACCCTGCATTGCTTTCGTTAGTATAGATCTTGGTCTTTTCTTTCTAGTATTGGATCTACCCTTATTATTATCATTAAATCTAACCCCCCTCTGGACTCAAAGGGCTTGCCTCTCTCGTAATCCTCCACATCTCTATGAAATTTTGTAGCTTCTTTTCTTTCAACCCATTCTCAAAATTGAGAAGATCTTCGGATAGTTTTTCCAGGCCTTGCACAAAAGAAGGCATACCTTCATATTTTTCATACTTTCACGTCTCTGTCACATCTTTAATATTTTGTTCAACTGTCCTTTGATAAAAGTATATCAGCAAAAGCCATAGTGGCTTTTTGTTGCGCCTTCTGCCAATCCTCCATCAATAGGTCATCTGACTCATAGGGTGATCCGGGACTGATAGTGACACACCATGGTTTTTTGGTGGGTGATTTATATATTACCATGGATGTAGACAATATTTGAACATAAGTTAATTGGAGAATGAACTTTGGCCGATTGATGTTTATGACTATTTGTGTGTTAGGTAGCACAAGCACCATTTTTCTGTGCTAAATTTTGGTGAATGTCTTAAAAGATTTTGTTCATTTAAATGTATTATTTTGAACATTGAACAAAGGGGGGGCATTTAATGTTGTTTATTATATAATATTTATGGTCATTCAGGTTTGCTCCTTGACAGCATGGTAATTTATTTATAAGAGTTCTATTGGAATATATGCACATTGTTATTAGAGACATATTTATGTGCAAGTTTTGTTCATGGGTTTGGACAATATTTTTTCTTTATAAACATCTCGAACTAAAAAAAGGGGGGGGTTACAACTGTATTTATTGTTGAATATATATAAATATTAATATAAGTAATGGCAATACAGTGATTTTGGTTGCTGTATTTAGACCATACATATATAGTTGGAAAGTATTTTTTATTTTGACAATATATTTTTGTAGTTGTATAAATATAAGGTGAAGAATGCTTTAACCATATCTATAACAACTGGTGGCCTAACACATTTGTATTATCCTGTGTGTTTAGTTGTTTATTTCTTACATGATTTAACCCTTGTTTTTGAAATATTTGGGTCCTCTCTAGTTACTAATGTGTATAAAGATATTCTGGTTTATGCAATTTTGGTTGGAAGGGTAGCAAGTTAGGTGGTCGTAAGTTTTATGGCAGTGGTCAGGTCATGTTCTTCAGATTTTGGATCTGAAATATAACTTATAGGGGACCTGTAGGAACTTGCCTTTCTCATAGAAATATGTTTGAGTTTTTGAATAAGTAATTTTTGGTGTATTTTTCCAGGTTTTGCATCAAATAAATATCATCTATCTTTGGATACCATTTATAGGGTCATCTGAATATATTGGGCAGGTTTAGGGCTTATTGTCATGTACCTCCAAAGAATTCTGCAGGGTTTGTGTGCAGATCAGGATGACATAAAAGTTTTTGGCATTGGGACCAATATGGATGGGGTCCCTAATGAGAAAATAGGAGATTTCCATGACTGCTGCAACTTCCTGTTTTACCAACTAAATAAAGAGATGAAAATCTTAAGAACCAATATATGGCATTTAAAATTATTCAAGGCATATAAGAAAGGTATTACTCCACGTGGTTTAAGGGTCAAAATTCATCCCTTGGTTGGTAAGCCAGATGACCTATTGATGGAGGATTGGCAGAAGGCACAACAAAAAGCCACTATGGCTTTTGTTGATATACTACTGTCCTTTTATCAAAGGACAGTTGAACAAAATAGTAAAGATGTGACAGAGTCATGTGAAAATATGAAGGTATGCCTTCTTTTGTGCAAGGCCTGGAAAAACTATCCAAAGATCTTCTCAATTTTGAGAATGGGTTGAAAGAAAAGAAGCTACATAAATTTCATAGAGATGTGGAGGATTATGAGAGAGGCAAGACCTTTGAATCCAGGGAGGGGTTAGATTTAGTGATAATAATAAGGGTAGATCCAATATTAGAAAGAAAAGACCAAGATCTATACTAAAGAAAGTAACACAGGGTCTCTCAGTACCTCAGGGGAAGAATCATCTATGACTGACACGGAGGGAATTTATATTAGTGAGTCTCCTGACTCGAAAAAGGTATGAATTCAGGAGGGCCCTTTAGGAGACCCAACCCGTAGGGGTGGACGTAAGCACAAAGGTGGCAGCCTTGGAAAATCTATTAGTCAATTGTGAAGTAGGGAACCAATTTTATAATGTACATAATATTTCCTCTCATGTCTTATCAATAGATGAAAAAAGTTTACTTAATAAAGGTTTAGGTTTGTTCCCAGTTTTTTGGTAGATGAACATATTTTTGTTTCAGATCTTTTTGCCTTCTGTAGAATTTTGAATCTAAAATTGTATTTTGGAACATCTAATAATTCTGAAAGAGCATCTGAATTTCGTTTTCACAAATCCAAATTTATGCCACCAATGAATAAATATGTGGGTATTTTTCAGGAAGCCGTGCTAAGGGATTTACATTTTAACTTTAGTTCTGGTAGGAGCTTTAGATATAATCTTTTGAAAGGGGAATAGCAGGCTTTGAAAAAAACCTACATTCCAATTCTGATATAATCATTCTTTCAGCAGATAAAGGTGAGGTTGTGGTCATAATGGATGCCAGTTATTACTGGAATAAGGGAAATGAACAATTGTCCGACCCTCAGAATTATATTGGGATGTCAACAGACCCCACACCTAAATTCAAGGTTGAGATTGATTCATTTCTGAATCAAGCAGTGGAAGAAGGGAATCATTGATGTGAAGACAAAAGAACAACTCATGGTTCAGGATCCAACCCGACAGTACCTGTATCTCTTGCCCAACATTCATAAAAATTTGAATAGACCCCCAGGAAGACCAATTGTTTCAGGACAGGGATCTTTAACTGATTCCATTTCTGCCTTTTTGACATGCTATTTGAAGCCATTATTATCAGGGGTCAGGGCAAGAATTAGGGATACCACAGAGTTTTTACAAATTATTCAGGATTCGCAATTGGAACCTAATTGGCTTATGTGTACACTTGATGTTAAATCCTTATATACCAGTATTCCTCATTGGGCGGGATTACTTGCCTTAGAATACTGGTTAATTAAAGCTAATTTATATGCACCGGGATTTAACACTCTCCTCACATGCCTTGCAGAACATGTATTGACTAAGAACATCTTCTATTTCAAGGGGGAATGTTACTGGCAACAGCAAGGAACAGCTATGGGGGCCTCGTTTGCCTCAATTTATGCTGACCTTTTTATGGGGTATGTGGAAGATCAGATTATATATGATGTCGTGCATAACATTTACCTCTCAGAGATGGATATATGGAGACATTTCTTAGATGATTGCTAGACAAAACCAAAACCACAAAAACCTTGCTCCAGCAAAAATTGCGAAACCACAATAAGAATGTACTGAACGCAATTTATTAATGTCCACAAGCGTTTTCGCCACTAACTCTGCAGTGGCTTCATCAGAGAAAAGTAATTACAAAAGGTACAAGTTACATACACTTTTTAAAATTAGAGGAAAAGGAAGTGATGTAACAACACAACAACCTAAAATTAAATTGCGGAATTACAAATCAAAAACCGCATAGTTATACTAGTTAAACCAATTGTTCAATGAACGTCCAAAGGACAATAAAATCAAGTACATAACTAAATGACTAAAAAACTTTTAAAAAGGTAGTAAAAAACTAGCCTGGATGCAATATATTTAGTTGTAAAATATAAGTAGTATGTTATGACAGAGAGGTACACATTAATTTTGATATAGGGTTATAATATTTAGCGAGTGATAGACTTAGTGACTTAGATACAATAAATTTATATAAAAAATTTTAAAACTTTTAGGAACACAATAATGTTTTCAACATCTACTTTAGGTGTTTGCCACTTTGGTATACATTGTGCATTGAGTTCAGCACTTTATTAGAGTTATTTAGAATAACTAGTATGAATATATTTATACTTTTTATATATTTACTTATACATAAGACTTAGATGTTAGGGTGTTCATTCTCTGTCATAACATACTTCTTATATTTTAACTTGTACCTTTTGTAATTACTTTTCTCTGATGAAGCCACTGCAGAGTTAGTGGCGAAAACGCTTGTGGACATTAATAAATTGCGTTCAGTACATTCTTATTGTGGTTTCGCAATTTTTGCTGGAGCAAGGTTTTCGTGGTTTTGGTTTTGTCTCGCTGGTTTCTGCACTTGTTATTTCACCTCTTAGATGATTGCTGGTAGGTTTGGACTGTTTGTTAGAACTTTTGGAATATCTCAATTGTAATTGGTGTGGGATTGAGTTTACTGTTAATTATCACAGTAAAGAGATTAATTTCCTGGATGTCAATATTTCGAGACAGGGGGATGGTATGCTCAAGACGTCAGTATACAGGAAATACCCACAATACAATAAATTATTATATGCAACTAGTTTAAACCCCATACATACCATCAACAATATTCCTAAATCACAGTTTATGAGAATTAGAAGAATATGTTCTGCAGACATTGAAATTCATAATGCTAGGCATGATCTTGAGGGTAGATTTATTAATAGGGGATATAAGAAATCAACAGTACAAAAAGCCAGTGATTGGGCGGCCAATTGTGAGAAATCTAGTTTATTGAATTATAAAGCTAAAACCAAAAAGGATGGATCAGGAACCATTAGGTTGTTTACTACATTTGGCAGTAAGATCTATGAAGCAAGGTTGGCACACTATACTAACTCAAAAGGAAAGAAAATGGATTGTTAAGTTGGGTGCCCTATTTCATCCTGGACTAAATGACAAGCTATGAGGGTCTTTTCTCTTTTGATTAAGGACCCTGATTTTTAATTTCACAAATAAATATATGATATGAATGGAAGTTTGAATATAGCATCTGATATTATATTTAAAATGTTTATTCTGGTTGATATTTGTATGTGTTTTGAGGCTGGAATGGATTAGTGGGGGAAGTGATGTTACAATTGGGGATGCACATTGTGTATAAAAACTGTCCCTGCGTTATGTATGTTTTATCACTGAAGAAGGTTTGTTACCGAAACCGGTCTGAAGGGAAAGGAATAAAACTTTAATTGCCTCTGAGTGCTGACTTGTCCATGTTAGAATAACCAGAGGAGGTCTCTGAAGTACTGGACCTGTTGGTTTTCCTCAATATGGAACGCTCTTAGGTCTATTAAAGTTATTAGTCTCAGAAAAATTTCCTTCCCAGTATAAGCACCATCACTTTTGAAATCATTTAAATCACATTGGTATTTCTTTTATGATCCTGTAACTCCTTATCATATTTCTGTGTCTGTTTTAAAAGTACAGCATGCTTATCAACATAATCTTGTTGGATATAGAAAACGTAGTTGTTTGCTCATAACACCCCATTTAGTTTGGCCATTAGTGAGGGTAACTGTTCATAATGTTCTATCAATAATAAAATTAACATATTTGACGCTGTTTGTTGTACCTTGCACCACTTTTGTACAAACTGTGTATTATCAACCCCAACCCCAAGTTCTATGTGTACTCACAGCCCCCGTGGGGCAATTTTGGCATTAGAATATGCTTTTAACAATTTGCAATGGCAATATTTGAGCATACCTTTTTTGTGATGTCCATCAGTTTAAACTGTTGCTCCATGTTCGACTTCTCATGCCCATGCATATGCTGTGAAAACACCATCTCCTAATTGAAGGACAAAAGGTCATCCTGATCTGTGACTAAATTGTCCAGAAATTACCTAAAATCTTGCTCTGCTGCCATATCAGTAATAAAGTACAATCCGAGTTATAACGTCTAACTTCTGAGTTAAGTCAATGGTATTTATACCAAGCGAAACCGTTCCAGTTCACCAGTATGCGAATTACTATCCACAATACACAAACCAAGTACATCAGCACTCGTACAAAATATCCCTCTGCAAAGAGACGGTGTGCGATGTCAAAGTGCCATGGCGAAAACCATATGGAAAACAAACAACTCCAGCACTCCAGAAAAATATGAAAAAACCAAGCCAGAAGTAGCGTGCTCAGATTTAATGGCAGACAAATAGCTTCACAGACCTGTTTCGCCACATGGCGTCATCAGTGTGTACCAGGAAGTGCCAGTTGCAGAATTTGGTGTGATGTTATTAATTTTT
>NC_056741.1:585900919-585996948 GCF_019279795.1 Protopterus annectens
TGACATTCCTTTTGAGTAGGCTTCCATAGAGGGATTGAAAAAAAAAAAAAAGAGTAAATGAACATGATTTTGCTGGTTTCCAGAGAGGTTGTAGGCAGGAAGTGGAAAGCCATATGTTTTCATCAATGAAAGATGTTAAATCCCTTTTGGCAGTGTTGTATCCAACCTGTGGACAAACTCTGCTAGCAAGTTTATACTTGCTTGTACAAGATACCCTGGTTTAAGACAAAAAGATAAGCTTCCTGATGAAAATGGGCAGGAGATTCCATTCATGAATTTGGCTCAGGGTGTGGATGACTGTCCTGATAGTTTTTCAGGGAGCTTGTGTCTGTGTGGTATTGCAGTTCTGTCCTCAATATATAAAAAGTTAGGCGCCTGTGATGGATTGAAATGCGATTGTTGCACTGCAGCTTGTGTCTATGTGGGATTGCTGTTCTGTCCTCAATATATAAAAAGTTAGGTGACTGTGATGGATTGAAATGCGATTGTTGCACTATCATGTTGTATACATCTGTTGTTGTCTTTTCATTTGTCCTCACCTGTGGGTCTCCTTTCCAATCCTCAGATCGAGCTTGGCAGCATTTTCTAGACTTTGGATCCCACCCTCTTCCCATAATGCACAACACTGTCCCTATCTCCACAGATCTCGTTTGCTGCCGGACTGTTAAGACTTAAGATTCTGTAATCTCAAGCTGTAAGGACTTCAGTTTTCTTGCATCTTTTCTTTTTTTACATAATTAGATTTTTTGGTAAATAGTCCCTTCCTTTCCTCTCTGTTCTTGTGATATTAGTGCTGGTAAATTTTTTCTTTTGGTTACTAGTCATTTGTATACATATTCTTTCCTCTCACTGTTTGCTCTGCTTTGCCAGCTTACTTATTCCGTTTGAGTTGCTTTTAGGCTTTCCTGCCTGTTGACACTGTTTTCCCCGTCTAGATCTAACCATAGCTGTTGGCTGTCCTTTTTTTCACATAAAGTCCACATACGTTTGTGTTTTGGGCTTCGTTTCCTTAGAAAATGCATGCTAACTGAAATCCTGTTAAGCTAGTGACTTCTATGTTATAAGAGTCATTGTTTTAGACTCTTATTGGATTGGTAGATGTAAATGCAGAATTCCACTGTTGAATGTACACTCCTTTGGACAGTGCATCCCCCTTTCATCCCTCTGGCAGCTAACAGTCGTGTAAAGTTTGACTGATGTCCTTCTCAGGCTTTCTTTCCTTTCCCTCTCTTTGCCTTTGGCTCTGATGAAATGATGTAGCAGGTTTGCCAGTTTCCCATTAAAGGAGAACTGCACCCACAGACTCAAAACTACATGGTTTTATTTCATCATGGTTTGGTGTTCCTACATTTTAACACCACTCTGGGACTATTTACAGATTTTTAAATATTTTTATATGTAATTTCTGAGTCTGACCACATGGGGTCTGGCATCATTAAGTAATTCTGATTGTTTAGTCTGCCTCTAGGTATCCCACAATGCACTGCTCGTCTGTAAAAAGTTACATCACACAGGCCTCTTTCTTCCTAATAAAGCTTGTGTCACTGCATAGATTCTACATGCATACGCTGCTGTCTTTCAGTCAGTTTTAAGTAACATTTCATGCCGTTCAATAACTACTTAAAACACAAACAGTGCAAATGCCACAGAGCAGACTTTCAAAGTGCTTTTTACTGCTGCTGCTTTTTAGAATGGCCAAACTGCAGTTTTTTTGTGAAGCCCGAATTGTAATGTTTTGACTCTTCTCCCATTCCCCTTCACACCTAACTTCCCTAGCTGTCACCTCCTGTGAGTCATAGCAGGAGACCTGACTCGTGTACTGTTTCCTTGTTCTAGCCTTTACTTTCTGAATGGGTAGGGGAAGGATCAGATAGCTGTGACATTACAGCATGGGTGTTTTTTTAGGATGGTCATGGTGATGTCAGTTTGGGGAGGGAATTGGTCAGAAAACTATCTGTATATTCAATGGCCTTGATGACATCAGTGAATTGGAGACTTTTCCAGGGTGGGTTAAAATTGAAACCACCGCAGTACAGTAACTTTAACATGTTTTAAATGCTGTAATTTTTATTCTTAGCAGGGACAATAAATAGGGAGAAAAAGGACAGAGAAGTTGAGCATTCAATAATAAATCCTGTTGTCCTTTAAGGATTTTCTTTTTGGTTACATCTGAGAGGAATGCCACCCACAGGGTCTTCCTTGTCGCTGCACTGTGTGTGTCATGTCATTAAAAGCAGCCATACCTCTCACTCTACAGATTTTCACAGAATGTTCAGCTTTTTGTTTCGTATTTTGGTCTGTTCTCATAAATTTGTGTATTTCTGGCAAATTCTTGACAGTTAGTGAAGGTTAAAGTCAGAAAATAATGACAAACATTTGAGTTTTAGACTTAATACCCTTCAGCAAAATCATCCTAATGCAAACGTGTTATTCTTCCAACCTTCTAAGTTTGTAAGAGATGTATTTAAAAAGCGTCCCTATACTTGGGCCTTTGTCCTCCCCAGATTTCTTGCTCTATGAGATTGGGAGGTATGAAAGCGGCCTACAATTATTGGAGTCTGTAAGAGTTGGTGTTTACCGCATGGACATAATGTGCAGAGTTTTGACTCTTGCAATCCTACTGAATCTCTTCTTTGTTTTCTTTGAGATTCCTATGACTCTGGCTGCCTTCTTGGCTGTGTTTCTGTCCAAGTTTTGCTTTGCTTGTTCTGGCATCCATGCAGTACTGAAGCTGGAGGATAATGGCAGTCGTTTTTGGGCTCAGTTTTCATATTAAAAAAAAAAAATTTGAGTTGTTCCAGAGTGACCTCTAACAACAAATCAATTTGGATCCCGACTTCTCATCTGATCTGCTTAACTAATCCTTTCTGCTTCAGATCCTAAGCCTAGGAATCGACAGACAAGTGTCAGGAATTTCTCAGATCTGAACTGTTGAGCCAGTCCTGGGATGACCATTTTTCAGACTGACGTTCTTCGTGTTTCACTGTTGCAGTCATCACATTTGGGTTATCTGCTTGCAGTCGGCCTGATTAACAAAGTCTTGGGTCCTGCGTCTGATGCTGGCCCTTCTTCCATGATGTCAGGTTGTTAGGGGGTATAAATCATGCAGCCGATGCCGTTACATCAGTCTTTCTTCCCGTGCGGTGCCCGAAGCAGATGTTCTTCGTGTTTCACTGTTGCAGTCATTACATTTGGGTAATCTGCTGGCAGATTGCCCTCATTTGGCCTGAATTCCAAAGTTTTGGGTCCTGCGTCGGTTGCTGTCTCCTCTTCCATGACGTCAGGTCAGGTCATCAGGGGTATAAAACATGCAGCCAACGCCATTTTCTTTAGTCTTTCTTGCCGCACAGTGCCCAAAGCAGAAGCATTTCACAAGTGCCGGTCAGCTGACTACTGAAGTATTCGAGTTTGAGTTTCAGAATCGAAGTCTTCACTAAAGCTAAGTACCCCATTGGGGAAACTTTTTTTCTTGTTTTTTACCGATGTCCAAAAAAGTTAATAATTGTATTCCTTGTGGAAAGCAAACACCTCATAAGGATTTCCATTTATACTGTATTCCTTGCCTAGGCCCTGATCACAACGTGCCTGGCTGTCGGTTTTGTGCTAGATGTAACCAACGCACTATTAAGTGTTGGTATATTTTTGCATCAAAGTATTTTGGAAACAGATTTAACTACCCAGAAATGTCGTCGAATAGTATTTCGACTACCGGAGTACATAAACACAAAGAAAAGGACAGAGAAAGGCAGTCGAGATCCAAAACCAACGACGAAGTTTCTCCTAAGCCGGTCACCGGTACTCAGTGAGGCGCTTTTGCAGCTCCTGATACCTGCTACCTTCGAGTTGCAGGCCTCTACCGACACCCATGTGGAGTCCGGCATGCCGCAAGATACTCAAGGTATTAGACCGATGGATGCATCTCCCTCAGATGGGTTCGGAGCTGCTGAGCAGGCACCGGCTTCTGAGGGTGTATTCATACCTCAACATTTGTATATCAAACCGACGAAAGCTGCAAGACCAAAGACTAAAGCAACTTCTAAAACTAAAAAACCAACGCATGAGCCACGTGCACAGGCCTCTATGCCTAAAAAACAGATGATCAAAATGGTTGAAGACCGTATTGCCTTGATCAGGGGTACCTATCCCCCTCCTGATAAGAGGCCTAGGCAAGACACTGATTATGAATCTTCAGATCAGGTTTCTTTTTCTTCTGATTCCTCTTCTGATCAGGAATTATCTATGCCTCCCTATGAGGATTCTGGTGCTGAGGAGTCTATTCCATCTGCAACTCCTCCTGAGGATTATTCATTTGGAGAAACCTTGCAAACTTGAGGGAGCAGTTTCACTGGGAGAATCAAGACTTCTCAGAATCAAAAAAAAGAGGCTCAGGGATTTCCTTCTCCCTCAGCACAGGCCTTTAGCCATTCCCCCTGTTTTAGACATTGTGGATGATGTGTTTTCGGATTCGAGCTTGACCCCCGACTCCTTACCTCCGGCTCCCAGTAACCCTGACAGATATTACAGGGTCCCTGACTCGCATAAATTTTTATTTAGAAACCCTGTTGCTGATCCTGAAACGATTTCACAGGGTCCAAAGGGAGTTAAGGCCTCAACAGCAAAAAATCTTACCCCCTCTGACAGAGATTCAAGGGCACTGGACAGATGGGGGAAAAAAGGTTTATACATCTGCAACCTTGGCAATCGGGTTCTTAAACTGTCAATTTCATATGCTTAAGTACCAACAACATGTTATGGGATTGCTGAAACAGAAAATGATGTTGATCTCAGATTGTGCAGAAAATAAAGAATTGCAGGACATATTGCATGCAGCTGTACAAGTTGGAAAGCATACTTTGCAATGTGGTTTTGATTCCTTAGAGGCCTCTTGCAGGGCCGGAGTTACTGGATCGGTGATTAGGAGGCATGCCTGGTTAAAGGAACAAAATTTGCCTGATCATGTTAAAGCTAAATTGCTAGATGCACCTTTACAGCATGATTCTCTGTTTGGTATTAAGGCAGAAGAGGTTTTAAAGAAAATGGAAGACAAAGCTAAGTCTATGCAAACTGTTAAAGACTTCTTACAAGTGCAGCCACCACGATTCAGTAGACACTGAGCTACAAATAATTGGTCCTTTCCTGTGTCAGACAGAGCTCAAAGGGGCAAATCCAGACGCCCTAAGGGTTCCAGATACCAGGCACAAGACTCATACAGGTCAAAGCAATGGGGCGCTTCCACCTCCAAATCTGGAGGAGATAAAGTGCAAACCTACAGAAAGCAATCCCAATGACTTCCCTCTGCCTGCACCAAGCACTTATCTTTTGGCAGCACCCATAGCAGGAAAATTAGCACTTTTTGCTCAAAATTGTCAGTTGATAACCCAGGACAAGTGGGTTCTAAACATCGTATCACAGGGATACAGATTCCATTTCCACACTCTGCCAATGGCAAATGGTTGGCCAGGTCTGCCAAAAAAATCAATGGGCAGAGGCACAGAAACTGGTTACGTCCCTCATGGATAATGGGGGCCATTCAGACAATACCAGAATGGGAAAAAGGACAAGGTTTTTACTCAACTGTTCTTGGTACCCAGAATGGACAAGGCCTGGCGGCCAATACCGGATTTATCGATTTTGAACACATACCTGGACATTCCAAAATTCAAAATGCTGACTTTGCAGCAGCTTCTGCCCATGCTGGGCAAGAATGCTTGGCTGGTGACTTTAGACCTAAAAGAGGCATACCTGCATGTCCCAATAAGACAATCGTGCATAAGATACCTCAGATTCAAGGCTGGCTTAATGCATTACCAATTCTCTGCACTGCCCTTTGGCTATCTACTGCGCCCAGAGTCTTTACAAAGTGCCTTCACCAGTAATTGCTTTTTGCAGACAAGAAAGTATACAATATATCCTTACTTGGACGACTGTCTCATTCAAGCAGAGAACAAGGACACTCTTCTTCGACACCTGGCATTTGTGAAAAGGCTTCTAACATGCCTAGGGTACACAATAAACGAAAAGAAATCACAACTGCTACCCTCTCAAAAGATAACATTCCTGAGTGCAAGCTTGAATAAAACTGCCCAGATGGCTTACCTCACGCCAGGCAATCAAAGGCAACTGACTACTTACTTCAAACTGATGGCAACAAAAACCCAGTCTTCTGCAAGACAAATTCTGCAGGCTCTGGGCTTCATGGCATCCTGTATCCTACTGATTCCATATGCAAGACTGCATATGAGGAAACTTCAATGGTACCTAAATAGTTTATGGAGTCAACATTCTCACAGTCTGGAAACGATGATTCCTCTCATTCCCTGCCTGCGACAGGAGTTTCTCTGGTCGGCAAAGGTATGTCACCAAAACATGGGACAGCCATTCACTCTACCCCCTGCCACCCAAACCATAACAGATGCATCAGATTATGCCTGGGGGGCCCACATGGCAGGAAGATGCATTCAGGGCATTTGGCCACCAAAACAAATGCATCTACATATCAACCAGAAAGAGATGCTAGCTGTTCAAAATGCCCTAACAGCTTTCAAGGACTTACTTCATCCAGGACAACTACTGATAAAGACGGGCAACACCACAGTCGTGGTATATAAACAAACAAGGGAGCACACACTCATACCCCCTATGCAGATTACCACAACCACAGCTCCTTCACGTGAAAAAGCACAAACAATAAAACGAAACACCACTGGCTTTACCATAAAGGGTATATCCTGTGGCTTAAAATGTTACAGCTTGCCAGAAAATCCAATAAAACTCAGTATTATTGCACAAAAGTCCAGCCACTCGTGGGTAAAAACAAAAGTTTAATGGACAATAAAGGACACAAACAGCAACCTGGGATTGAGCGCGCTTTCATCTGTTAATACCAGACTTCATCAGAATCCATATTTGTTAGCTGTCACATGCCTTAAATACTTGAATAAAACAATTAAATATTCAATCAATCAATTAGTCCAAAGTAAGTTAATATTTCAAATAGAATCAATTCTTTTTAAGAAAGTTTTTAAACATATTTTTTTAAAAAATGTTTTTTTAAAATGTTTTTATAAAACTTTATAATATTATCTTAACAAACAGTGTGTGCAGGTGTCCCCCAATAAGTTATATACCCACTCATAAACATACACAAGTACAAATACCTACAAATGAAAAAATATATATGTATATTGTTAAAAATGTAATCCTAAAAAATGTTAATAAAATGCTTCAATAGTAAATATAATAAAATATCTGTATATATACATAAAACATGAATCATAAATCCAATAAAAAAGCTGTATTGCATATATGTTATAAAAATTGCTATAATTAATATAATCTATATGCAAAACTTGTAGAATGTATATAACAAAATGACAAAGCGAACCAACATATCAAAAGAATGATATTGAGTATATATATGTATAATATAATAAATATAATAAATATATCACATATAACATTGATTTAATATTTTACTTCAATTTTGGGTTGTTAGCCAACAATTTTAAAGCTGGTTTAATGGAAAGGTGATCGTTTAATCCACTGGGGCCACATGCGTCGAGCCTGAGTTGCCAAATCAACTCTTTGTATTCTAGCATGGATTCCCAGTCACCCCCTCTATCACCCTTCTTCACCTCCTCAAGGACCCAGAACTTAATATTGGTGTTGGCACAGGACATAAAGTGCCTGTATAGTGCATTGTTCTCGTTTTGTTTATTTATATCTCTTGTATGTTCATAAATACGTTGTTTTAATTTACGTTCGGTTTTACCCACATAATATTTGTCACAAGTTAAACAGAGTGCTAAATAAACCACCCCTTTGGTTTGACATGTGTAATAACCTCTACTTTTCAACTTTAAATCTAATTTCTTTAACCAAAGCATCTTACTACCTAGTATAAAGGTACATTGCCCACATCTCCCACACTTATGTGTCCCAACCTTCTGTTGCGTTCCACCAATATTTGGAGTTTTTTTTCTCTCAAATAATTCCTTAAAGTTACTATTTTTTCTAAAACCGAACCTTAAAGGTTCTTGAAAAATGGCACAGTCAGTACTGATGTTAGAAAACATTTTCCAAGCTTCATTAATTCCTCTCTGTATCCAATGTATGCCTTTAAAATAATCCACCGGGATTATACAGGTAGGATGCTAGATATATTACACACTGGTAACAGGTACAGAATATCTTCAAGGAATGAAATGAATATCAGTTATAAAAAGATAGATGTATGGTTAGAGAACAATTTATTGCAGGGACTCATAGATGTGGATTTATACGATTATCTTAGAGTGCCCAAACCTGTTGTTCCAGAAATATTTGGCATCCCCAAGATACACAAAGATGTCCAGAACCCCCCTTTAAGGCCTATTGTAACATCACAATTTTCTAAAACACAACCCCTGGCCATTTTTATAGATACAAAGTTAAAAAACTTTCACCAGAGCTATCAACATATACTCATTGATTCTTGGGATTTTCTAAGTAAATTTAATACAGTTGCTTATGATGAGAAATATATATTTGTCACTATAGATGTGAGGGACCTTTTCTCGGTTATACCTCACGAAGTGGGTCTAACATGGTTTTAGCATATGTTGATCGAATTTAAATGCTTCAGTCCAAATGATTTTCGACTATTGCTTGAAAACATGGAGTTGGTTTTGAAAAACAACTACCTTTTTTTCCAAGGTGATATTTATCACCAGATAGGTGGGGTGGCAATGGGATCTTCCTGTGCCCCCACCTATGCTAACATTATAATGTTGTTTTGAGAGTTGGAATTTGTATTTAAATCAAACTTTTGGCAATATATCGTTACTTATTCTAGATTTTTGGACGACATTTTTTTAGTGTGGAATGGTAAAGTAGATGAAGTAAAGGAATTCATTAATTATTTACACACTACTACCTGTTTTTTAGAATTTACATTCCAGTACCATACAGAATATGTGAATTATCTGGATGTGACTATTATAAAAAATAGGTTAAAAAACAAGTATGAATCAAAGATTTTCAGGAAAGAGTGTTTTTCTAATTCCTATGTCCACTTTGAAAGTGACCATCCCCTCTGTTTAAGGAGAAATATTGTCAAAGGACAAATGATTAGGGCCTCAAGGATGACCAGTGACAACGACATGTGTAGTGCCGAATTGGATTTTATACAACAGTTGTTCAAGGAGAGGGGCTATCCATCTAGATTGATTAAGAATGCGAAACGTGAGGTTTTAAGGAAAAGGAACACCCAATATTGCCCACTTTTAACCTCCAACTTACAAGTGGAGTGTATACCAACCATTAGTTCTAGGGTTACATATAACAATAACATATGTACTAGTCAATTACCCCGTTTAATGTTAACATATTTTAAAGGTATACATTGGATACAGAGAGGAATTAATGAAGCTTGGAAAATGTTTTCTAATATCAGTACTGACTGTGCCATTTTTCAAGAACCTTTAAGGTTCGGTTTTAGAAAAAATAGTAACTTTAAGGAACTATTTGAGAGAAAAAAAAACTCCAAATATTGGTGGAACGCAACAGAAGGTTGGGACACATAAGTGTGGGAGATGTGGGCAATGTACCTTTATACTAGGTAGTAAGATGCTTTGGTTAAAGAAATTAGATTTAAAGTTGAAAAGTAGAGGTTATTACACATGTCAAACAAAAGGGTTGTTTATTTAGCACTCTGTTTAACTTGTGACAAATATTATGTGGGTAAAACCGAACGTAAATTAAAACAACGTATTTATGAACATACAAGAGATATAAATAAACGAAACGAGAACAATGCACTATATAGGCACTTTATGTCCTGTGCCAACACCAATATTAAGTTCTGGGTCCTGGAGGAGGTAAAGAAGGGTGATAGAGGGGGTGACTGGGAATCCTTGCTAGAATACAAAGAGTTGATTTGGCAACTCAGGCTAGACGCATGTGGCCCCAGTGGATTAAATGATCACCTTTCCATTAAACCAGCTTTAAAATTGTTGGCTAACAACCCAAAATTGAAGTAATATATTAAATCAATGTGTTATATGTGACATATTTATTATATTATTATACATATATACACTAAAAAATATTTTTTTGATATGTTGGTTTGCTTTGTCATTTTGTTATATACATTTTACAAGTTTTGCATATAAATTATATTAATTATAGCAATTTTTATAACATATATGCAATACAGCTTTTTTATTGGATTTATGATTCATGTTTTATGTATACATACAGATATTTTATTATATTTACTATTGAAACATTTTATTAATTTTTAGGATTACATTTTTAACAATATACATATATATTTTTTCATTTGTAGGTATTTGTACTTGTGTATGTTTATGAGTGGGTATATAACTTATTTGGGGACACCTGCACACACCGTTTGTTAAGACAATATTATAAAGTTTTATAAAAACATTTTAAAAAACATTTTTTAAAAAAATATGTTTAAAAACTGTCTTAAAAAGAATTGATTCTATTTGAAATATTAACTTACTTTGGACTAATTGATTGATTGAATATTTAATTGTTTTATTCAAGTATTTAAGGCATGTGACAGCTAACAAATATGGATTCTGATGAAGTCTGGTATTAACAGATGAAAGCGCGCTCAATCCCAGGTTGCTGTTTGTGTCCTTTATTGTCCATTAAACTTTTGTTTTTACCCACGAGTGGCTGGACTTTTGTGCAATAATACTGAGTTTTATTGGATTTTCTGGCAAGCTGTAACATTTTAAGCCACAGGATATACCCTTTATGGTAAAGCCGGCGGTGTTTCATTTTATTGTTTGTGCCCCTATGCAGATTAGCCATGGCACTGTGGGGGACAGCTTTGACCTACCAAATACATCTTCAAGCTCAATTCCTGCCAGGAAAACAAAACACTTTGGCAGACTATTTAAGCAGAAACCTTATGGATCCTCATGAGTGTAAACTAAATCCACAAGTCTTCAGCATGATAACAGAGAAATGGGGGAGCCCAGACATAGAACTATTTGCCTCTCCTCAAAATTATCAATTGAAAAAATTCTGCACAAGGACTTATCACAGACAAGAATGGAAAGTGGATACCCTATCCTTAAGATAGACCACCCAGGAGAGCCCCTACTCCAGCCTAGGACCTTAACTTTGTATTGGAAAAGCTCACTCTACCTCCCTTCAACCCAGCTGCAAGTGCAGAGTTGAAATTCCTTTCTTGAAAAACCCTTCTAGCCATCACTTCCGCAAGCAGGGTGTCTGAATTTCAGGCCCTCATGGTTGTGGAGCCTTTCATCATCTTTCATGCAACAGGGTGTCCCTCAGGACCAATCCCTCCTTCATGCCAAGGTGGTATCCATTGTGGCCATTAATCAGTCCATTCATTTGCCAACTTTCTTTTCTAATCCACAGAATAAAGGGGAACGAATACTGCACCCCTTGGACGTGCATAGACAATTTAGATTTTACTTGGACAGGTCTAAACCTCAAAGGAAATCTGAACAGCTCCTGTTCGAGTGTATTCACTGTTGCAGTCCTGGATGTTCAATGTGTTTCACTGTTGCAGTCATTACACTTGGGTTATCCTGCTGGCAGGCTACCCGTAGTTGGCCTGAATTCCAAAGTCTTGGTCCGGCGTCTGTTGCTGTCACCTCTTCCCTGACGTCAGTGCGCCAGGGGTATAAAAGATGCAGCCGATGCCATTTTCTTCAGTCTTTCTTGCCATGCAGTGCCCGAAGCAAAAGCAGTTTGCAAGTGCCGGTCGGCCGACTCCTGAGATTTTTGAAATTGTTTTTCAGATCCGAAGTCTTCTATAAAGCTAAGTACCTCGTTAGGGAAACTTTTTTCTTGCTCCAGACCAATGTCAGAAAAAGTTAACAATTGTATTTCTTGTGGGAAGCAAATACCTCATAAGGATTTTCACTTTTACTGTATTCCTTGCCTAGGCCCTGACCACGATGTTGCTAGTTGTCGGTTTTGTGCTAGATTTAACCAACGCACTATTAAGCGTCGGTACGATTTTGCTTTTCATTACTTTGGCTGAAGGTTTAACTACATAATGCCATCAGAACAGCCAACGACCGGAGCTAAAAAAAAGCGCAAGGAAAAAGGAAAGGACAGGCATCTGAGGTCCAAAACCGACGATGAAGCCTCTTCTAGGCCGTTCGCCGGTTCTCAGTGAGGTGCTTTCGCAGCCCCTGACACCCACCACCTCAGAGCCACAGGCCGCCTCCGACTCCCATGTGGAGACAGCGATGCCTCTGGATACTCAAGGTATTGGGCCTTCAGAAACTAATCCCTCAGATGGGTCCGGAGCCGCTGAGCAGGCATCGGCTTCTGAGGGTGTTTTCAGACCTACACAGCTTTATATCAAGCCAACTTCAGCATCAAAGACAAAGACTAAAATAGTTTTAAAGACAAAGAAACAAGTACAGCACTCTCCAGGACAGACTTCCATGCCTAAGAAACAGATGCTCAAAATGGCCGAAGACCTAATTACTTTGATCAGGGGTTCCCATCCCCCGCCTGATAAGAGGCCTAGGCAAGACACTGAATATGATTCCTCTGATGAGGTTTCCATTTCTTCTGACTCCTCTTCAGAACAGGGATACTCTATTCCTCCCTGTGACGATTCTGATGCTGAAGAATCTATTCCTTCAGTTTCTCCTTCTGAGGATTACTCATTTGGGGAAACCTTGCATACCATGAGGGAGCATTTCCACTGGGAGAGCCAAGATTATTCTGATTCTAAGAAAAGGCTCAGAGACTTTCTTTTACTACCTCAGCACAGACCTTGCTATTCCTCCTGTTCTAGACATTGTAGATGATGTATTTTCAGAGTCCGGCCTGTCTCCCGTCTCTTTACCTCCTGCACCTGTTAAGCCAGACAGATACTACAGGGTTCCAGATTCTCATAAATTTCTATATAAAAACCCTGAAGCTGACCCAGAAACTATTTCACAGGGTCCCAAAGGGGTCAAGGCTACTACTGCAAAAAACCCTGTCCCCTCAGATAAAGATTCTAGGGCACTGGACAGATGGGGGGAAAAAAGTTTACACTTCTGCTACCTTGGCTGTAAGGGCTTTAAATTGTCAATTTCATATGCTTAAATATCAGCAATATTTAATGTCTCTGTTAAAACAGAAAATGTTGACAAATTCTGAATGTGCTGAGAACAAGGAATTGCAGGATTTATTGCATGCAGCTGAACAAGTGGGAAAACGTACTTTGCAAAGTGGTTATGATTCACTGGAGGCCTCTTGCAGGGCCACTGTAACAGGCTCTGTCATTAGAAGCCATGCTTGGTTAAAGGAACAGACTCTCCCTGATCATATTAAAGCAAAATTATTGGATGCTCCATTACAGCATGATACTTTGTTTGGTGTTAAGGCAGAAGAGGTGTTAAAGAAAATGGAGGATAAAGCTAAATCTATGCAGACAGTGAAGGATTTCTTACAGGTGCAGCCACCCAGATTTAGCAGGAACTAGCCTTCTAAAAATTGGTCTTTTCCTGTGTCAGACAGACCACAAAGAGGGAGATACAGACACCCTAGAGGCAGACAACAGCCCCAGGACTCATACTGGCCCAAACCGTGGGGTGCTACTACCTCCAAAAGAGGAGAAGACAAAACACAGCCATATTGGAAGCAGTCCCAATGACTTCCCTCTTCCAATGCCAAGCATTTATCTTTTGGCAGCACCCTTGGGGGGAAAGCTAGCACTTTTTTCACAAAATTGGCACATGATTACCCAGGACAAATGGGTCTTCAATATAGTCTCTCAGGGCTACAGGTTCCACTTTCACACCCTTCCAAAGGCAGAAGGTATGCCAGACCTGCCACACAATCAATGGGCAGAGGAACAAAACCAAGTTTCATCTCTCATGGACATGAGGGCTATTCAGCCAGTGCCACAAGAGCAGGGACAAGGATTTTACTCGAGACTTTTCTTAGTACCAAGAAAGGACAAAGCATGGAGACTGATTCTGGACCTGTCTATTCTAAATACTTTTCTGACCATTCCGAAATTCAAAATGTTGACTCTGCAGCAGCTTCTGCCCATGCTGGGCAAAACGGCTTGGCTTGTAACTTTGGACCTCAGAGGCATACCTGCATGTCCCAATCAGACAGTCTTGCAAAAGATACCTCAGATTCATAGCTGGCTCAATGCACTACCAATTCTCAGCACTGCCCTTTGTCTTCACAAAATGCCTGGCACCAGTAATTGCATTTTGCAGACAAAGAGGAATTCAAATATATCTTTACTTGGACGACTGCCTTATTCAAGCAGAGAACAAGGACATTCTACTACAGCATCTGGCGTTTGTAAAAAGATTACTAATTTGCCTAGGGTACACAGTAAACAAAAAGAAATCAAAACTAGTACCCTCTCAAGAGATAGTATTCCTGGGTGCAAGCTTAAACACAACTGCCCAGATGGCTTATCTCACGCCAGACAAACAAAGGCAACTGACTTCTTACTTCGAAAACATGGCAACAAAGACCCAGTTATCTGCAAGACAAATTCTGCAGGCTCTGGGCTACATGGCCTCCTGCATTCTGCTAATTCCATATGTAAGACTGCATATGAGGAAATTACAATGGTACCTAAAAAGTGTTTGGACTTAACATTGCCACAGCCTGGAATCATTAATTTCACTCATTCCCTGCCTGCAACAGGAGTTTCGATGGTGGGCACCGGCCTGTCACCACAACAAGGGACAGCCATTCACTTTACCCACAGCCAGGCAAACACTAACAACAGATGCATCAGATTATGCCTGGGGGGCCCACATGGCAGGAAAATGTATTCAGGGCACATGGCCCACAAGCCAAAGGCATCTACACATCAATCAAAAAGAGATGCTAGCTGTACAAAAAGCCCTAACAGCCTTCAAGGACCTACTCCATCCAGGACAGCTGCTGATAAAGATGGACAACACCACAGTCATGTGGTACATAAGCAGGGGGGGCACACATTCCTACCCCCACTGCAGACAAGCAATGACTTTATGGGACACAGCATTGGCTTTTCAAGTTCATCTGCAAGCACAATTCCTGCCAGGAAAAACAAATACTCTGGCAGACGAACTAAGCAGAAACCTCATTGATCCCCACAAATGGAAACTGGATCCACAAGTCTTCAGCATGATAAGGAAATGGGGATGCCCAGACATAGATCTATTTGCCTCCCCTCACAACTGCCAATTGCAGAGATTTTGCACAAGGATTTATCACAGGCAAGCATGGAAAGTGGATGCCCTATCCTTCAGCTGGAAAAATCTAACAGTGTATGCCTTTCCTCCACTGCCTGCCCTTCCCAGGGTACTCCTAAAGGTCAGACAAGAGAAGCCAAAAATTATACTGATTGCACCAGACTGGCCACGCCAGCACTGGTACCCAATCCTAAAGAGCTTGTCTCAAGGTCCAGCATGGATATTGCCTCAAACTTCTCACTTGCTGACCCAACAAAACAATCAGATCCTGCACAGCCAACTCAGGACCTTAAATCTGGCAGCATGGCGGATAATGTAGCCATTCAGAACAGTCCTCTTTCAAAACTGTTATGGATGTTATCTTGGAGGCCAGGAGGCCCAGTACCAGAAAATCTTGTGCAGAAAAATGGAAGAGATTCTGTGCTTGGAACCAGGAACAAGGCATTGACACGTGTGTACCAAATATCCCTCACTTTTTACAATACCTGACTGAGATGCTGAACAAAGGCCTTTCTTTATCATCAATTAAGATTCATGCCTCTGCCATTTCAGCCCATTACAATGCGGAACCACCTATCTTTTCTCATCCTTTAATAAGGCAGTACCTCAGAGGGGCCAAAAACATTAGGCCTCCAAGGAGAGCACCAATTCCGGCCTGAGACCTCAGTTATGTTTTGGAAAAACTCACTCTGCCTCCTTTTGAGCCAGCATCAACAGCAGATATAAAATTCTTATCCTGGAAAACCACTGTGCTCTAAGCAATAACCTCTGCAAGGTGAGTCTCGGAGTTACAAGCACTCAGGGCTGTGGAACCTTTCCTCATTTTTCATCCAGACAAAGATGTTCTTCGTTCCCCATTGCTGCAGTCCTTACTATTGGGTATAGTCCGCCGTCCAGTCGGCCCGAATACCAGAGTATAAGGCTGACGTCGGTCAGGGCGCGTCAGTACGTCAGGGTACTAATGCGCATGACCGACGTCATATCCTCAGTCTTTTTTGCCGCATGGTCCGATGCAGAAGCAGTTTTGCGAGTGCAGGTTGGCGTTCTGAAATATTTCCGAAACCGGAGTTTCAGACCGAAACAGAGTTGGCTAAGTACCCGTTGGGAACATTTTGGTTTTCTTGCCTCAGTATTTAACCGGATGTCAGAAAAAGTGAATAACTGTATTTCTTGTGGGAAACAGATACCTCATAGGGATTACCATACCTTGTGTATACCTTGTTTAGGGCCTGAGCACGGCGTTGTTGGTTGCCGCTCTTGTGCTAGGTTTAACAAACGCACTATTAAGAGGAGGTTAGACTGTGCCAGGTTAGTGTTTGGGAAGCGTTGCAATTATAAAATGCCGTCGGATGCTCCAAGAAGCGCAAGGACAAAACAGCGCCTAGGGTTGATGAACCGGCAGTCCCGGACGTCGGTTCTTTAGAACTCAGTGGAGCCAGAGGTTTTGCCAGGAGTTTCCATGGAGTCTCAGGCAGAAACTTTACTGTTACAGGATGTGCCTTCTCAGGAGGTAGGCCAGGCTGAGGGCTTCTCAGGTAACTGTTCTTCCCTCTCTTCCCAAGGTAGTTAGAGCCTCTCCTTCTGTTGCCAAAACTTCTTTGAGAGGTAGGCCAAGTTCAGCTTCAGTGGGGGCTTCTCCTAGCATTTCGGGTTCTGTACCTAAGAAACATATGCTTAAAATGGCAGAAGATTTGATTACTATGATTAGAGGTTCTATGGCCCCTCCTGATAAGAGGCCTAGGGTGGAACCGGAGTTTGATAGTTTTGAACAGTGTTCAGAGGCTTCAGAGTCTTCTGGAAGACTTGCAGGAGTATCCTACTTATTCTGATTCTGATGTGGATGATTCCACTCCTACAGCTTCTCCTCCTGAGGATTTCTCATTTTCAGAGACTCTGCATTCCATGAGGGAGCACTTTAAATGGGAAGGCCAGGATTACTCTGATTCAGGAAAAGGCTTAGGGAATTCTTGTTTTACCCCAGCATAGGCCCTTAGCTATTCCTCCTGTGTTGAATGTGGTGGAAGATGTTTTTGCAGAGGCTTCCTGAACCCTGACTCTTTGCCTCCTGCTCCTGTTAAGCCTGATAGGTATTATAGGGTGCCCGAAGCTCATAAGTATTTGTTTAAGAGTCCTAGGGCGGACCCAGAAACTATTTCTCAAGGGCCTAAAGGTGTTAAGGCTTCTGTGGTTAAAAATCCTGCTCCCACTGATAAAGAGGCAAGGGCTTTGGATAGGTGGGGAAAGAAAGTGTATACTTCTTCCACTCTAGCCATGAGAGCGTTGAATTGTCAGTTTCACATGCTAAAATATCAGAATTATCTCCTTTCACAATTAAAATCTAAGGTGGATGCTTTGCCGGAAGGTATTGAGTGTAAAGAGTTGCTGGATTTGGTTCATGTGTCTGAACAAGTGGGTAAGCATTCTTTGCAATGTGGTTTTGATGCTGTACAGGCCTCCTCGAGGGTGGCTGCTACTAGTTCTGTTCTTCGCAGGCATGCCTGGTTGAGGGATCAGAATTTAGCTGAGCATGTTAAGACAAGGATTTTGGATGCTCCTTTACAGTCTGATGTGTTGTTTGGATCGCCTGTGGAAGCAGTTTTAAAGAAAATGGAGGACAAAGCTAAGTCTATGCAAACTGTTAAAGATTTTTTGCAGGTGCAGCCACCGAAGTTTAGTAGAAATTGGCCTGCTAAGGGGTGGACATATCCTGCTTATGATTCCGTGGTAGGGGCAGGGCTCAAGGTTCTTTTAGGCCTAGAACAGGGAGTTCACCTGCTCAGACTTCTGGTGAGGGCAGGGGTCAGTCCTTTCGTAAACAGACCCAATGACCTGTCTTTTCAGCTGCCAGTAGATTCTCGTCTGGCAGCTCCTTTGGGAGGAAGACTGTCTCTTTTCAAAGAAAATTGGGATTTAATTACTCAAGACAAATGGGTGTTGGATATCATTCACCACGGTTACAGATTTTATTTCCATACAATGCCATTTCAAAGGCATGCCAGACGTTCCTCCTCCACAAAGAAAAGAGGCTCACAAGCAAGTTTCTCAGTTACTCCAGATGGGATTCAGCCAGTCCCTGTATCAGAAAGGGGCCTAGGATTTTATTCTCGCCTGTTCCTAGTACCAAAGAAGGGGAACACGTGGAGACCAATTTTGGATTTATCTCTCCTCAACACTTTTCTGGACATTCCCAAGTTCAAGATGTTGATGTTACAACAGCTTTTACCTCTGCTGGGCAAAGATCACTGGATGGTAACTTTAGATCTCAAGGAAGCTTACCTTCATGTGCCTATAAGGCTAAGTTGCAGGAAGTATCTGCGGTTTCCAGCTGGAGATTCTCATTATCAGTTCTCTGCATTGCCCTTTGGCTTATCTAAGAGTATTCACAAAGGTTCTGGCTCCAGTGATAGCTTACTTCAGGCTTCAAGGAATTCAAATCTATCCTTACTTGGACGACTGCCTGATTCTGGCTCAAGAAAAGGAAGACCTTCTACAGCATCTGGAATATGTTATAGCAGTGCTAAGATGCCTAGGGTATTCTGTGAACGAAATAAAGTCCAGTCTAGTACCCTCTCAAGACATGTGCTTTCTGGGTGTGAGACTGAATACAGCAGCCCAGATGGCCTTTTAACCCCGGACAAACAAAAGAGTCTGTCACTTTACTTCCATCAACTATCTCATCAGTCCGTGCTGACTGCAAGGACAGTCCTTCAAGCATTAGGGTTCATGGCATCTTGTATTCTGGTGCTTCCCAATGCCAAACTGCATATGAGGAAGCTACAATGGTATCTCAAAATGTATGGACACAGCACTGCCAGGATTTGGACACTGTCATTCAAATAATACCTTGCCTTCAAAAAGAATTTTTGTGGTGGGCTCAGGAATGTCACCTAAACAAGGGACTCTCTGTGACCAGTCAGATTTTAACGACAGATGCCTCGGACATTGCTTGGGGAGCTCATCTAAATGGAAAGTGGATACAAGACAAGTGGCCTGCCAGACTACAGCATCTACATATCAACATGAAGGAGATGTTAGCAGTCCAGTTTGCATTAATGGCTTTCAAGGAGTTACTTCTTCCAGGGCAGGTGTTGATTCTAACAGACAACACAACTGTCATGTGGTACATCAACAAGCAAGCAGGAAAAAATTATTATCCTCAATGAAGGCAAGCAATGATTTTATGGGAGACTGCTAAGCTTGCAACTAACTCTTCAGGCAAGGTTTCTGCCGGAGCACAGAACTCCTTAGCAGATGTGTTAAGCAGACAAATCATGGATCCCGTGGAAATTGGATCTTCATGTATTTCAAAAATTGACAGTGTCATGGGGAACTCCAGACATAGATCTGTTCGCTTCTCCACTAAACCACCAGCTGCCACAGTATTGCACAAAGGGGTTTCATCACACAGCTTGGAAAGTGGATGCTCTGTCTTTCAGTTGGAAAAACCTTCATGTGTATGCCTTTCCTCCTCTGCCTCTTCTTCCAAAGGTACTATTAAAGGTCAGACAAGACAGGCCAAGGATGATTTTGATAGCTCCAGATTGGCCTCGGCAACACTGGTACCCACTACTACGGAGTCTGGTAAGGAAGCCTCCATGGCCTTTACCTCTGATTCCTCATCTGTTATCTCAGAAGGATGGTCATCTGCTCAATGTCAAGCTTCACTCTCTTCATCTAACAGCCTGGCATATTCTGTGTTGAAACACAGCAGGTCTCAACTTCCTCAACAAGTTTTAGATGTGATTATGGAAGCTAGAAGACCTAGTACAAGGAAAGTGGAAAAATGGAAGAGATTTTTATTTTGGAGTACAGCAAAGAATTTGCAGGTTTCTGAGCCTAATTTGAGTGTGGCTCTTCAATATCTTACTGAGTTATTGGACAAAGGTTTGTCCTTCTCTTCCATTAAGATTCATGCTGCAGCAATTTCAGCTCACTATGATTGTGACCCACCATTGTTTATCCTTTGTTCAAGCAGTTTCTTAGAGGGGCAAAGAATATAAGACCCCGCTCCTACTCCTGCTTGGGATCTCAATTTTGTGTTGGAAAAACTACAACCTTTTTGAGCCCCTCGGCTACTGCTGAATTGAAATACTTGTCATGGAAGACTGCTTTTCTGTTGGCTATTACTTCTGCAAGAAGGGTGTCTGAGTTGCAGGCCCTTATGGCAGTAGAGCCCTTTTGATTTTCCATAAGGATAGGGTATCATTACTAATCCTTCCTTTATGCCTAAGGTGGTTTCTAGTGTGGCTTTAAACCAAACTATTCATTTGCCTACTTTTATGCAGACCCCAAAATAAAGGGGAAAAGATTTTGCACACTTTAGATGTACATATTATTTAAGCAGGACTAAGGATTTCAGGCAGTCTCAGCAGTTGTTTGTTTCTTTTGCTTTGAGTTCACAGGGCAAGCCTGTGTCAAAACAAACTATTTCTAGGTGGATTGGCTTTTGCATTGCATTTTGTTATTCCCATCATGGCAAGGAGATTCCAGCTGGGATTAGGCCTCATTCCACTAGGGCTACTGCCACTTCAACAGCATTTCTAAGGGGTGGCAACTAAGGATATTTTGGAAGCAGCTACTTGGAGTTCAGTGCATACTTTCTCTAAGCATTATCACCTTCCTATCTACTCTAAGTCTAGGGCTGGTTTTGCCACAGCTGTTTTGCAAGGCATGTTGTCAGCTCCTGCTTCTTTATGATTTGCCAGCCTCCCTTACCTCTGCTTTGGGATTCTAGGACTGCAGCAATGGGAAGAACATAGTACAGTTTTGTACCTACCATAAATGTAGATGTTCGAGGATCCCCATTGCTGCAGTCCATCCCTCCTTCCCTCTGTGTTTAGGGGTGGTTGTGTAGGTGAGGTTACATGCTTATATTTTTGTATATATTCTTGTATATATTGTACATATTTTTGGTGCAGGTATTTTGGGCCTTGTCTTTTTAGGGTCTTCTGACATCTGGGGCAAGAAAAGACCTCTGGTATTCGGGCCGACTGGACGGCGGACTATACCCAATAGTAAGGACTGCAGCAATGGGGATCCTCGAACATCTACATTTATGGTAGGTACAAAACTGTACTTTTCTCTGAGGACAAACCCTACATTTATGCCTAAGGTGGTGTCCAGCGCGTGGCCCTCAACCAAACCATTCCCTTGCCTACCTTTTATTCAAATCCACAGAACAAGGGTGAGAAAATTCTGCATTCTTTGGACATACACAGGCAGCTACGCTTCTACTTGGACAGAACTAAAGCTTTCAGAAAGACTGAACAACTTTGTGTCATATGCTGCAGGATCACAAGGAAAGGCTATCTCAAAACAGACTATTTCTAAATGGATAGGCCATTGCATCCATTTCTGCTATTCTCAACATGGCAAATCAGTGCCTAAGGGCATTAGACCTCATTCCACCAGAGCAGCAGCCACTTCAGCAGCCTTCCTCAGAGGAGTACCAACCAAGGATATCTTAGAGGCTGCAACCTGGAGTTCAGTGCACACCTTCACAAAGCACTACCACTTACCTCTTTATTCTAAGTCAAGAGCAGGCTTTGCCACTGCAGTCCTGCAGGGCCTCATAGCCTCTCCTAATCCTATTTAGCCCAGCCACCCATCCTCAGCTTTGGGATTCAGCCCAAGAGTAATGACTGCAACGGTGAAACACAATGAACATAGTACAGTTGTGTGCCTACCATAAATGTAGATGTTCGAGTGTATTCACTGTTGCAGTCCAGGTTACCCACCCACCATCCCCCTTTGCTTTGCTGGGACTTATCTGCACTTCTCTATCCTATACAACCTATTTGGTGTATTTGCTTGTAGATGAAGGAAATGTTATTTTTGTGCATGCATTTTTATTGGCATATTTTTCAGCCTACCAATTTGGGGGCACCTGACATCTGGGGCAAGAAAAACTGAAGAAAATGGCATCAGCTGCATCTTTTATACCCCTGGCGCACTGGCGTCAGGGAAGAGGTGACAGCAACTGACGCCGGACCTAAACTTTGGAATTCTGGCCGACTGAGGGTAGCCTGCCAGCAGGATAACCCAAGAGTAATGACTGCAACAGTGAATACACTCGAACATCTACATTTATGGTAGTTACACAAGTGTACTTTCCCAGCTACCTCTTTCTTGCCCGTCACACCTCCAGCATTTGCTATCCACCTGAGGAAAAATTCTTTGCAGTCTACTTGGGGGATAAAAATACCTATGTAAACATTTCCAGGCAAAGATCCTAAATCTTCTAGACTTTATTGCATAATTTGGGAGATATACATATATCCCCCGTTTTCTCTTTGTGATTTTCTTATCCATTCCCTTCCCAATCCTTTCTCAGCTCCACTGATGGATTCTTGTAATTATCATGCAGTATTTTATATGCTTTACAATTTTTTTTTTTTTTTTTTTTTTTTAACAGTAGCTTCTGTTTTAGATTCTATTAAAAAACTCTAGCAGTGCTGGTCTTTCATTTAGGAGCCCTCTAGCCACCTATTTCTATCTCTTTGCCTTCCCTTTCAAGGATTGATAGAGTATAGGCAATCTGTAACCTGCAGTCCAAATAAATTTTTGGCCTCTTCCCATTCTATTACCTTTCTAGTTATTTGCTCCCAATACCTTGGTTCCGGTGCCAATTTTCTCCAATAAATTCCAGCCCCCTCTTGCCTATTATTTGTATCCCTGACCACAGTCAACCTTATCGACAAAAATCTGTCTTCTCCAGTATGTGCTGCTTTGGTTCTTTCAATACTGTCTGCTATTTTATTAATATAATACTCTGTATGATTTTGGTTGTTTTCCTTAAGGGCCTGCATCCAAAATCCCAATTTCTTCTTATTTCTTGAGCTTCTTCCTTGAGTCATCATCCCTTTCCACCTTGAATTATAGTTTTCTGCCTGTGCTATGTGTAAGAGCCTTAGTGTACTCGTTAACACAGATAAAACTTCAGTCAGATATCCATCCCAGCGAAGGCCCCTATTGCAATTCCCATTCAAGTGTTCATATACCTTCTGTTTCCTTTTTTTCGACTTCCGTCCATAACCACATCAACTGTAATTCATACACTCACTACCTACTAGGTAGGGGCCAAGGGTACTAGCTGCTAGATCAAGGGCCTAGGGAACTAACCAAAGGGGCGGTGAATACCGCACAATGTGGCTGGGCTAATATATGCCTTTGGGCAGATAACCCAGTATCTACCTATGAACTACTTGTAAATCTGATCTTCTTATCTGAATTCCATGCTACCTTGGACACCTACTCTCCGCACATTGCAGTCATTACTGAAACCTGGTTAAATCCCCACATTAGGGGTTCTGGAATAACACATGGCTACAATATTATAAGATAGGATAGGCTAAATAAGAGGGGTAGTGGCATAGCAATTATGTTTAAAGACGCTCTAAATCTTAAAAAACTAAATTATACCCCTTCAGACATCCCTACTACTGAAATTCTAATCACTTGCCTACATGTTAATCCTCACAAAGCCATTAAATATCATTGCCATCTGTCTACCACCTGGTAACAACCTGCATAACATTGAATCCCTCCTCTCCTGGTCATCTTTTTGTCTAACTCGAGAGACCATCATCGTAGGTGATTTCAACCTTGACTGGTTGTCCTGCTCTTCAGGCTCTCCTACCACCTTCTTAAACTTATACAACGTCTCCCAAACTATTAACTATCCCACCCGCACTGATAACGTCTCTAATAAAAAATCGCTTCTGGACTGGATATTTGTAAACAAGCCTAACCTAGGGTACCTAGAAGGTTGTCTACCATTCACACAAAAGATATATATCCAAACCGGTATTCCTTTCAGATTCACCTGTAGCAAAAAGAACTTCTCCCCTAACACTTTCAGTATACTACTACAACACTGTGATTGGTCCCCATTAAAAAAAACTGCAGCTAGACCTTGTTGAATACTTCAACAACAAATTCCTTGAAATATTGAATAACCTTGCCTCCTTCAGGAAAATTCGCCAAAAATCCAAACAGGTCCCTTGGCTATCTAATGAAACCAAACAATGAAACAAAGGGATAGAGCCTGGACTCTTTGTCATACTACCAAAAACACAACTGACTTCTCCCTTTATCAGCATCTTAGAAATCAAACTAAGAAAAGAGTCATTAGTGATTAAAAAAAAAATACTTTACCTGCCAACACAAATTTCAGCATAACCCACAAAAGTTCTGGCAAAACATCAATCCCCTCCTTAACCCTGGTAAAACCTCCACCCCTACTCCCCTCACTAATAGTACCTCAGAGCCCTTATCTCAGTTCAACTCTCATTTCATCAACTGTATCGCTGCTCTCTTAAACAACAAACTAATCCTACCACTCATAGTCCCCTCCCCTACCGCTAATGACACACTTTCTGCTTTAAACCCTTTCAGACTTCCTACATAAAAAAAAACTTCTGTCTAAACTAAAACCTTGCTGCCTGGCTGCTGACCAGCTTCCAAATGAGTACCTAAAACTTGCTCCTTCTTCCATTGCCCTACCCCATATCCATACTAATAAACAGCTTTCTCTCTGAACAGTATATGCTCAACCTATGGAAAATTTCTCATGTCATACCACTTCATAAGGGAGCCCCATTTAGAGATATTACAAACTACCATCCCATTGCCAGAATCCTAGAGAAATGTATTCATCAGCAACTCATGAATCACCTCACAAATAACCTTCTGTCCCGCTCTCAGCATGGTTTCAGGGCTAAACACAGCTCTCATTTCCTTTATAGATACTATTCACTGACTCAAAAATGAAGGACAACTAGTCTCAGCTATTTTCCTAGACATGTCAAAAGCTTTTGACACTGTATCCCTCCAGATGTTCGTGTTTCACTTCTGCAGTCATTACACTTGGGTTATCTTGCTGTCAGGCGGGCCCGCAGTCGGCCTGAGTTCCAAAGTCTTGGTCTGACGTCGGTTGCTGTGGCCTCTTCCCTGACGTCAGTGCGCCAGGGGTATATAAGAAGCAACCAACGCCATTTTCTGAAGTCTTTCTTGCCGCGCGGTGCCCGAAGCAAAAGCAGTTCACAAGTGCCGGTCGGCCGACTCCTGAGATTTCAAATTCGATTTCAGAACTGAAGTCTTCAATAAAGCTAAGTACCCCATTGGGGAAACTTTTTCTTGCCTCAGACTGATGTCAATAAAAGTTAATAATTGTATTTTTTGTGGGAAGCAAATTCCTCATAAGGATTTTCATTCTTACTATATTCCATGCCTAGGCCCAGATCACGGCGTCACTAGTTGTCGGTTTTGTGCTAGATTTAACAAATGCACTATTAAACGTCTGTTTGATTTTGCTCGCCATTACTTTGGTCGAAGGTTTAATTATACAATGCCGTCTGAACAACCGACGACCGGAATGCACAAAAAACGCAAAGATAAAGATAAGGAAACGCATCCGAGGCCCAAAACTGACGACGAAGCCTCTTCTAGGCCAGTCGCTGGTTCGCCAGTTTTCAGTGAGGTGCTTTCGCAGCCCCTGACACCCGCTACCTCAGAACCACAGGCCGTGACAGACTCCCATATGGAGGTGCCTAGGCCTCTGAATACTCAAGGTGTTGGGCCAACGGAGATTAACCCTTAAGATGGGTCCAGAGCTGCTGAGCAGGCATCGGCTTCTGAGGGTGTTTTCAGGCCTACTCAACTTACCATTGCAACTACAGCCAAGACTAAACCTACATTAAAGACAAAGAAGCAAGTACAGCATTCACCAGGACAGGCCTCCATGCCTAAAAAACAGATGCTCAAGATGGCCGAAGACTTGATAACTCTGATCAGGGGTTCCCATCCCCCTCCTGATAAAAAGCCTAGGCGCAGGATACATATTATGATTCCTCTGACCAGGTTTCAATATATTCTGATTCCTCTTCAGACCCAGGGATATTCTTTACCCCGCTATGAGGATTCTGATGCTGAAGAATCAATCCCTTCAGCTTCTCCTCCTGAGGATTAATTCTTTTGGGGAAACTTTACATACCATGAGGGAGCATTTCCATTGGGAGAGCCAGGATTACTCAGAATCCAAGAAAAGGCTCAGAGACTTTCTTTTACTGCCTCAGCACAGGCCCCTTGCTATTCCACCAGTGTTGGACATTGTGGATGATGTGTTCACTGAATCTAGTTTAAATCCGGATTCTTTACCCCCAGCTCCAGTCAAGCCAGACAGGTACTACAGAGCCCCTGACTCTCACAAATTTCTTTATAAAAACCCTGTTGCTGACCCAGAAACTATTTCCCAGGGTCCCAAAGGGGTTAAGGCTTCCACGGCTAAGAATCCAGTTCCCTCAGATAGGAACTCTAGAGCATTAGACAGATGGGGAAAGAAAGTTTACACCTCTGCAACTTTTAGCAGTGAGGGCTCTAAATTGCCAGTTTCACATGCTTAAATATCAACAATTCTTACTGTCTCAATTAAAACAGAAAATGAGTACAAATGCGGAACAACCTGACTATAAGGAAATGCAGGACTTATTGCATGCAGCTGAACAAGTGGGAAAGCATACTTTGCAATGTGTTTTTGATTCATTAGAAGCTTCTTGTAGAGCAGCAGTTACAGGATCTGTGATTCGAAGTCATGCTTGGTTAAAAGTGCAAAGTTTACCAGATAATGTTAAGGCAAAATTATTGGATGCTCCTTTACAGCAAGATAATTTATTTGGTATTAAGGCAGAAGAGGTATTAAAGAAAATGGAGGATAAGGCAAAATCTATGCAAACAGTGAAGGATTTCTTACAGGTACAGCCACCACGATTTAGCAGAAATTGGCCTACAAAGAATTGGTCCTTTCCAGTGTCAGACAGGCCACAAAGAGGCAGATACAGACGCCCAAGAGGCAGATCTCAGCCACAAGGATCTTACAGACCATGACAGTGGGGTGCTTCAAACCCAAAAGGAGGTGAGGACAAATCACAACCTTACAGGAAACCGTCCCAATGACTTCCCTCTTCCAATGCCAAACTCTTCCCTTCTGGCAGCTCCCTTAGGGGGGAAACTAGCACTTTTCTCTCAAAACTTGCAAACAATCGCCCAAGACAAATGGGTGCTGAATATTGTCTCAAGGTTACAGGTTCCACTTTCACACTTTTCCAAGGCTAAAAGGAATGCCAGACCTGCCACAAAATCAATGGGCAGAGGCACAAAAACAAATTACAGCTCTCATGGACATGAAAGCTATTTAAAAAGTACCACAGCAGGAAAAAGGACAAGGATTTTACTCAAGACTCTTCCTGGTACCCAGAAAGGACAAAGCCTGGAGACCCATTCTGGACCTTAAATTCAAAATGCTGACACTACAACAGCTCCTTCCCATGTTGGGCAAGAAAGCTTGGCTTGTTACTTTGGACCTCAAAGAGGCATACCTGCATGTCCCTATCAGACAAAATTGCAGAAGATACCTCAGATTCATAGCTGGTTCAATGCACTACCAATTCTCTGCACTGCCCTTTGGCTTATCTACTGCGCCCAGGGTCTTTACCAAGTGCCTGGCACCAGTAATTGCATTTTGCAGACAAAAAGGAATTCAAATATATCCATATCTGGACGACTGCCTGATACAAGCAGAGAGCAAGGACATTCTTCTACAGCATCTGGCGTTCGTAAAAAGATTAAGTTGCCTAGGGTAAACAGTAAATGAAAAGAAATCAAAACTAGTGCCCTCACAAGAGATAATATTCCTGGGTGCCAGCTTAAATACAATGGCCCAGATGGCTTATCTCACGCCAGACAAACAAGGACAACTGAGACAGTATTTTCAATTGATCCCAACTCCTTGCAAGAAAAATTCTGCAGGCCTTGGGATTCATGGCATCCTGCATACTACTAATTCCATATGCAAGACTGCATATGAGGAAATTACAATGGTACCTAAAAAGTGTTTGGTCTCAACATTCTCACAGCTTGGAGACAGTAATACCAATAAATCCCTACCTACAACAGGAGTTTCAGTGGTGGGCACAGGCATGTCACCTCAACAAGGGTCAGCCTTTCACTCTTCCCACAGCCAGGCAGACTTTAACAACTGATGCCTCGGATTACGCCTGGGGAGCACACATGGCAGGAAAATGTATTCAGGGCAAATGGACCACAGACCAAATGCATCTTCACATCAATCAAAAAGAGATGGCTGTACAAAATGCCCTTATAGCTTTCAAGGATCTTCTGCATCTAGGACAATTACTATTAAAGACAGACAACACCACTGTAATGTGGTATATAAACAAACAAGGGGGCACTCATTCTTACCCCCTATGCAGACAAGCCATGACCTTGTGGAACACAGCTCTAACCTATCAAGTCCATCTGCAAGCACAATTCCTGCCAGGAAAGGAAAACACTCTGGCAGACGACTTAAGCAGAAACATCATGGATCCTCATGAGTGGAAATTAAATCCACAAATCTTCAGCATGATAAAGCAAAAATGGGGGTGCCCGGACATAGATCTTTTTGCCTCATCACTGAATTACCAACTACAAAAATTCTGCACAAGGGCTTATCACACACAAGCATGGAAAGTGGATGCTCTTTCGTTCAGCTAGAAAAGCCTACATGTTTATGCCTTCCCACCTCTGCCTCTCCTTACAAGGGTACTGACTGGACAAACACCCTTTCACCTCTGTTACCAATCACCACAGGGGTACTCCAAGGCCTCATACTTGGGCCCCTTCTCTTTGTCAAATTTACCAATAACCTCAATACTGCCACCAAACGCCACCATCATCCAGTATGCTGATGATTCCTTTCTTATCTGCTCAGCCTGTTCCTTTGTAGAACTGCAAAATAAAATGCAAAAATCTTTTCAAGACATTGAAAATTACCTCTCCAATCATCAACCCATTCTTAACCCAAATAAGACCAAGCTCATATTCTTCTCCCACAATATATCCAAACTCGGCACAGCATCCCTCTCCATACCCTCTTCCAATGGGACAATAATCAAACCCACCAATCAGACCAAGCTGGTTGGAGTTACAGTAGATGATACTCTAAAATTTGATAAACACATATGCCTTGCAATTAAAAAGTTTGACTCCAAACTTGGTGCTCTCTACAGAGTTAAGCCTCATCTTTCACAACAAGCTAGACTTGCCACAGCTAGATCTCACTTGCTATCCACCCTCATCTACTGCTCTCAGATCTTTACAAATCTATCCAAAGCTGACCTAAATAAGTTACAGTCCTGCTATAACAAAACAGCAAAGTTTGCTGCCAGTTAACCCCATAAAATGCATCAATGTTCAATTCTCCAACAACTCAACTGTCTGGAGCTTCCCAACCTGTTGGTGCTAAATCAACTTTATATTGCCCATAAAATCATTTATAACACCAAAAACTGGCCATCTCTTTCAAACCTGTTGCAGCCTAACATTAACTGCAGGCTCTTAAGGTCATCCAGTAAATAATGCTAAAAGTGTCCCTGTCTCACAACTATCATGGCAACTCCCTCTACTCCTATAAAACTGCCAAGGACTGAAATAGTCTTCCTCAGCATACATATTCCATACCTGTCCACGTTTAAAACTACCATGAAAGATTATATGCTAACAGGCTTTGCACCTGTATTCCTCCTGGCTAGTTTTATTCATTCTAGTTTTACTTCTCTTCTAGTGCATCAGATTTTCTTGTTTTCTGCTCATTTTTGCATTACTTGCATTTTTCCCCCTCTTGGATAATGTATACATTAACTACCCATTTTTTTTATATGTGTTCCTAATTTTTAACTTTTAAACTTTAATTTTTACTTACTATGTATAGCTAGCTATTCCTTTTAATATTTCTGTGATCATGAAACATATTTTTAAACGTACTTTTTGATATTTAAACTGTTTACCTATACTTCAGAGATTTTTTGTACTGTTCTGGGCTTTCTCCCCCAGGCCTCTACTGAAAACAGGATTCTGACCCAGTTGGACACTACCTGGTTATCAAATGTAAATAAATAAATAAAATACGCCCTCAAATTAGGTAATCCTAGCCCACCTTGTTCCATTGGTAGAATCAGCTTATCACTCTTGACCCTGGCTGTCGTCCCTTCCCAGATAAAATCCTTCATCTCTTTTTTAAATGCTATCCACAATTTGTCCTCCGGTTGATAAAAGCATGCCTGACTGTGTATAAGGCTAAAGGGACTAAAAACATTTTAATGGCTTGTATCTTAGTATCCATGTAACAAAACTTCAATTTCTCAATTTTTGTATTATCTTCTGTTTAGTCTCTTCCCACATATCCTTAGCTGCCACCAAAGTGTTATTTCTAATCCATACTCCTAAATACTTCATTTTATCATGTCCCCATACATATGAATATTACTGGACCAATTCATGTGTGGTACATAATTTACTGATACTGCGTTTGTTTTAGCTTCATTAATTTTGTATCCCGAGAAGATCTAAAACCGTCTTAAAATGTTCCACAACACTGTAATGTCTCTTTCTGGTTTTGTCATGTATAAAATATCATCTTCAAATAGCCACCTTTTCCTGACTACCATACCACACTTGTATCCTTGAATTTCTGAGTCCCTTATTTTCTTTGCCAGTTCTAAATATAATGCAAACAACAAAGGGGAAAGCGGGCAATCCTGCCTAGGGTTGCCACCTTTTTAAATGCCCAAAGTGGGACATTTTTGGTACAAACATCAGATTTTGCAGGCCAAAACATACTCACGGCCAGTACAAAGGACAGAACTTGCCTTTTTTGCCTAAATAAAAGGTTATTCTTGTAGCATTTTAGTTGCTTATTCTGTTTCTTATAACATTTAGGTGTTTCAGATACAGAATAACTGTTTTATGCAACTATTGCATAAAATATAGGAACTAATTTTGTCCTAAAATCACAGGACAATTCCCATTTTTACACTTTTTTAGCAGGACACAACTGCCCAAAGAGGGACTGTCCCTCGCAAAGTGGGACAGGTGGTAACCCTAATCCTGCCTGGTTCCTCTACTCAAGCAGGAATTATCATAGAGGACCCCACCCACATTAATTCGCGCCTCCGATCCCTCATGTATTCTTTTAATCAACCTTATAATTGTATCAGGGAAAGCAAATGCCCTGCTCATGAAGTCACAATCTACTCTGTCAAATGCTTTCTCTGCATCAAGACCCACCAGTAAAAGTGGTACTTTCTTACATTCTGCCTCCCTCTGGATCTTCAGTGTTCTGTTAATATTGTCAAATGTTTGCCTCCCCTCCACAAAACTACACTGATCATATCTATCAATTTTGGTATCACTTTTGCCATTCTTTTAGCCATTATAGACATAAACACTTTATAATCATGGTTTAGTATTGAAGTAGGCCTGTACGAAGCTGGATCCGATGGATCTTTACACCCTTTAGGTATTACTGTTACCACAAACTTCTTCCAGGTTGCTGGAACTTCTCTTAAAATACTGTTAAACAAAACCTCCCAGATCTTTCAGGTTTTTTTCCTCCAAACTTCCACAGGAATGCCATCTATTCCTGGGGACATTCCAGTAGATTAGTTATACATAGCCATTTTTATCTCGTCCCTTCCTATCCTGTTAGTAGTTGAGCCTCATCTACCTCTAACTTTGGCATATTTAATTCTTCCATAAACCTTTCCATTTGTGCCTTGTCTTGATTTCTGTATTTCGCTGCTTTATACAAATTTTCATAAAATACTTCTACAGGGTCTCTTATTATCTTTTTTGTTATAGGCTCCCTAAGCTTAGCGACTGCCCTTTCCACTTTTTATTGCCTGAGTTGTGCTGAAAGTTTTTGTGCTCTAGAAGTATCAAAAAACAGTTGCTTAGCAGCAGTCTTTTTAAACTCGTGCATATTATCAAGGTGATCCCTTATTTTCTGTTTAGCATTCTGCAGTTCATAGGTAGGTACTAGGCTATCTGCCCGAGGGCATTTATAAGCCTAGCCAAAGTGTGTCAGCTTTCGCCATCCCATTGATTCATTAACTGAGCCTCTGTCAAGAAGAGCCAATGAAGTGATCCCAGGGGTGTATTTTCTGTTACCCATCCACTCGTCAAGGTTTTTCTTGAAAGAGTGTTTAGTGAGGGGCTCTGCCTAATGTAGTTAGGAATTTTGTTCCAAAGCATGGGGAGTCTCTGTGCTAGGAGTCTATCCCTCCAGCATGTTCTATTTATTGTTGTGGCGAGGTTTAGCTCACTAGAGCGAGTGGCTCGCAGTGACTTGGATTTCTTTAGGTGGAGCATGTCCATCAGTTCTGAGTTGGACATGACTTTGTAAGTCAGGCAGAGATCACCTCTGAGTAAGCGATATGCCACTGAGTACAGCCGGAGTTTTTCCAGTCGGGCTGCATAGGACATATGTTTGAGGCCAGTAATCCTCTTGGTGAGGTACTTTTGTGGTCTTTCCAGCTGTTGGAAGTGTCTTGTGAGGTACATCCCAAATGGGGCATTGTACTCTATGATGGGTCTGATGAGTGACTTGTAGAGGGGCACTATAGCCTCTCTATTTGTAGATGCAAACCCTTTAGTAATTAAATGGGCTACATAGAAGGATTTCCTAACTACTTTAGCAGTATGATTGTCAAAGGAGTTTGACCGTCAAAAAAGTCAGTTGCTGCTTTTCTTCTGCGAAATTTCCCCTATTTTGCAATACTTTAACATTTGTCAATACCTCTAAATAATTATTGTTACTGTTTAGCCATATCTCCCTTTCTTTTATTTCCAACCTAGTTTTAAACTCCACTTTAATTTTATCCCACTCCTTAGCTATGTTTTCAGAAGACAAATTTGTCTTCTCTAGTAGCTCTTGAATTAATTCCACATCACATTCCTTAAATTCCTCTCTTTTCAACTGGTAGGTGGGGAAGCACCAGTGTCTCATTTTCATTTCATTACCTTGCGTTTTTATTTTAGTTATTATTGCTGCATGATCTGAAATAGTTATTGGGTGCATTTCAAGACCTTCAATTAAATGCACATGTTCCTGTGAGATATAAAATCTATCTAGCCTAGCCCAGTTTTTGTATCCTCGTGAGTAAATATGTAAATTCACTCCAAACTCCTAGTACTGAATTCACATCTTCCATGCCAAACATTTTCTTAAATTTCTTCAAAAATCTACCATCCCTTGTTATATTATCCCTACTAGGCCCCTAGACACATCTTCACTGTTGCAAACCAAATTCCAGTCTCCACCTATAAGTAATGTTCTTTGCTGAAAACTGATTATTTCTCCCCAAATTTTCTTAAGCTCTATTATAGCAGTTTTAGGGGGGGATGTAAATGCATGCCAGTGTAATCCTCCTCCCTAGTCAGTAGGCTTTTTCCTCTTCTATCATTATTGGAGCTCCTTTTGCAATTAAAATAAGCACTCCTCTTTTTGTTTGCTCCAAATATTCTGCTGATTAACCATCCTGAAAACCTTTCTTTATCAAATTTACATGTTCAGTTCTTCCCAGGTGTGTCGCCTGTAGCATAGCTATTTGTACTCTACATTTTTTAATATAGTTCACTACTCTTTCTTTTTTATATTTATCTGTAAGACCATTTAGGTTGAAAGACATTACAGAAAGCATAATTTTCTTGTATAGTTATTATTGCCACCTTTTATATACAACTGGTCTTTTGCTAAATGTCTAGTTCCCACTTTTATGTTACGTGTATATACTGTTTGGCAGATTGTTTTTTTGTACATTTGTTTCATGTCATATCCGTTTGCGCCTATGTCGTATCTTACATGACTTTGTTTATTTTTTTGAAAGCCGTCAAACAGAACAAACAACCCCCTCCCAAAAAAAAAAAACCTCCTAAAACCTGCATACTTTATAATAACGCACAAAACTATGTACATCTTTAAATATTGAACTTTTTGCTTCCAAATAAGAACATGAAGTTCTAATTTGATAGCTACACAGACAAGTGAAAATTAACCAAAAAAGAAAGGTTAGTCATGCTAAGATGCATGGTACAGTCTGTGGTATTAGTAAATGCTGTTTAATTTTTTATGTGTCTATAACTCTCCCAGTTGAAAAAACACTTGAATGCTATCAGTAAACACTTTCTCCAAGCCATTTTTCTTTATCAAATTGTCTTCTAGTGACATGCAACCCAGACACTGAACTGCTAAGGTTACCTTGCTTGTCATAAAGAAAGACTTAACAATATTTAATATTCTTTTTCGTGTACGTGTTTTGTAATAAACTTACTAGATAAACGGCTATTGTTTTTACCCAATCATTTCCCTATGCAAGCATGGGAAAAAGTACACTGATTTTTATTTTGTTATACTCTGTTAACCAAACCCTTATGTTCTCCCCCCATCTCCTCCCCTCTTCTTTTTTTTTTTTATTGCAGTGCCTATGATTTTCAAAACTAGACAAAGAGAACGAAGAAGGGTGAACAAGAAAAAACAAAAGCACCTGTTTATATTAGTATCCCCAATACATTTAAAATAAAACCCGAGAGAACTTTACTTCGTCTAATTGGTTTTGTATTATCTTTAAAGCTGTCACACCTGGGAAAACCCCTGATTGTTTTTAGGGACATTATGTCCTAGCCAGTTTCTTTGTTTTTTTTTTCTTTTCCCTCAGCCAGTCGCCTTCCACCAGACTGTCTCCAGTTTCTCTTTACCAGACTCTCCATGGAGACATGCAGCAAAAAATGCTACTTAGTATGCATATTTGCAAGGGCAAGAAAAGCAACCTTATAAATCTTCAGTATTCTTTTTTCATTTAGTTGCTCTTTGTTTTAAAACAAAGGTTCTTGATCAGTCATTTTCTCATGCAAGAATGAAAAAGAAGCACATCAATTTGAACTCTGTCATGCCCCCTTAACCAGGCTCCCTTTTTTCTTTTTTTTTTTTGTTAGTCATTACATTGCCTATGTTTCTCAAAACTACACAAGAATAAAAAAAAAAGAGGAGAGAAAAATAAAAACACCAGTTTACAATCCCCATTACACTCAAAAATAGCATGCAAAGAAGACCATGCACAGATGCAGTACTATTATGAAAAGGTGTTTTCTTTACTTAGCGTTCTCCCCTCTCTTCCCCTCCCCAAAGCATTTTTCCGAGCATTAATGACATGAAGTAGGGCATATATGTGAGTCCCCCACTCAGCAAACAAATTTTTGAAGAAGTCTAGTGTTTCCAGATTTTCTTGTGCTGTCATATTTCACAATTTTAATTAATGCTTTGTAACCCCACATTAAATTACTGATTATATTCTGTTCTTCTCCATCACCCAGATCCTGTCTTTGCTTAATTTCCAATGTACTCTCGATTATTCTGGTCATGTCTTGTGTTCCCTTCTTTCTTTCCAACATTTTCCGTTGAAATACTAGAAAAGGTTTCACAGGTGCAGTCTCTCTGTGGTCTTTATTACCAGAGGAGTGAGAAGCTGAATCTCAATTTTTGTTTAACAAACTTCTGTATTCCCTCCTTAGCATGCACTTCATCAAAAAATGATCGTCACTCCAGGGAAGAATATCTTGAAGACAGATGGAGATAGCAATTTGAATCTTGCACCTGCATCTCGGCATCCTCTGAATAGAGGGATGAATTTACTTCTCTTTTGCCTGGTATACAATGAATAATCATTCTCCTCAAACACTGTGCTGCACCTACTTTTAGTATTTTGCCCTTCTGCCACAGTTTTGACAAAATCATTTCTTTCTACTGGTAGGATTCCATCCTTTCTATTAAAGGTCTACGTTGCTTTCTTATTGCTAGATTTGGAGCATACACACCAGTGTTCCCGTTCAACTAATAAATCCTGTTCTGGAATACCAGTCCAGCTGCTTATTTGTGCTTTCATAACTTTAATGCAGTCTGTTCCTTCCAGCTTCTCTGGTATAGCTGAAAATCTCAAGGTTTCCATATGTTCTGTATCCTGTAATTCTGTTATTTTTTGAAATGTCTTCCTGAGCAGTCTCCTATTCAGCCAGCCTTTTCTTCATTTCGTCCTGACTTTTGCAGTTTTATCATCTCATCTGAATATCTGTTTAAAGCTTCTTCCTTTTATTCCAGCCTTTTGTTGTTTGTGCTTATATACTCTTATTAGTGTTTTGTTTATTTGAAGCAGGTCTATATGCAGTTGTCTTGTATCATCCTGTAGTTATTGGAAGTCATGTCTGAAGGTTACATTATTTTTTGCTGAGCAGCTGCAGAACTCTCCCTACTTAGTGTTTCTTCTTTGCTTTTTGTAGCATATTTTTTTCCAGTTCTTCTGTATTTCTTTTTTCTTAGCATCCAGTGTACTTACTAGCCAGTTACTGAAATTCACACACAAACTCAAGTCTATTGGCCTTCTCTGCTAAGTTTGTTTTCACACTTGGAGAGCTAAAAGCAATCTCTTACTCAGTGTGCAGCCATCTTCGAGCCTCCCATAATAATTTGTTTTCATCTCAAAGCATCACACAAAATCCTATATAAACCTATGCCATGTGCTGGCATTTATTTATTTAGTTAGTTATATACTGACATTTGTTTGCTGTGAAAGTCCAACTGGGCCAGGTGTGCCTGTTTTCAGCATTGGCCCTAGTCTTAATATTACCTAGCAACATATAAAAACAAGAAATAGAAGTAATACATTACCTTGAAATCGCATACTTTTTTACAATGTATTAGTGAATAGTTTATGCTTAACAAATGTGCTCCACTGTATCAAAATTATTTATAAGGTGAATTAAAAAAAATGAGCAGAGCTAATAATTACACAAGAGAATAAGAGTAATTTTTATATAAATAGTAGGGAGCAGATAGTAGTTGGGAGGCAGGGAAGGTGGGGAAAAAAGGTCAAGTATAAAAGGAATTGGGAAAGAGAAGGAACGTATAAAGGGCTAGTAGTAATATAAAGGTGAACGTTGAAGTATGGTTTAAAAAATAAGAAGTGGAGGAGGCTGTGGAGTAGAGGGAGATGGATATGCCCTCAGGACATCAGCCCTGGTTAGAGTATGAGCAGATATGTTATTTGGTTAAGAAGTCTTTCACAAGAGTATTTGAAGTTTGGGAGGTGAGAGTTCTAATGAACCAGAGGTGAGGAGTTCCAGATCTATGAGTATAGGTTATGGCTGGGAGATTTGGCAGGTTTATGTAAAGTGAGGAGGAGTTTATCTTCCAAACTAAGAGATCTTTTAGGGAAGTATTTTTTAAGTGTGGAGCTTAAAGCAGGGCAGGATACAGGTTTATGGATGATAACGTGGACAGTTATAAGTGTTATGTAGGAGAGGTAGTGGGGACATTCCAACCATTTAAATGATTACACGGCTGTGCAGTTATGGGAGTCTTATGTTGCACCTTTCACAAAATTAGCAATTTTGTTTGTAGCAGGTTTGAAGTTTTGTTTGTGAAGCTTGTAGGTTAGTTAGAATTGGATGTAGTATGCAAGTCATTGCCTTAATACTTTTGGTAGATGTATTCAGTAAGTGTTTATTCCTGTAGGTAAGTTTGTTGTGTTTTTTCTTTTCTTTTTTTTTTTTTTTTGTTATTGCTTTGTATGTGTTGGTCAAAGTTAAGATTTTCATCTATTGTAATTCCTAAAAAAATGGTGTAGAGAACTACTACTGCTATGTTTAAGGAGTGAATCTTGGATTTGTCTAGGAGAGAGTGGGAGTAAAGATGAGGAGCTTTTTAGTATTTAGTAAAAGTCTGGCGTTAGTGAGTCAGGTTTCAGTAGAAGAAAATGCTTCTTGGGTGATTTGTCGAAGGTTTGATAGACTGACTGAAGTTCAGATGACTGTAGAATTATCTGCATGTTAAATTTGTGTGGTTTGACAGGAAGAAGCATGTAGATTAAAAGAGTAGGGGATCATGGATGGATCCTTGAGAGGACGCCTGTGTTAATATGCAAGTAATGTGAAAGGGAACTGCTGTTTTGCTGGTTGCTGCCTGTTGGACATGTAGTAGGTGAACCAGAGGAAAGAGTGATGTGATAATCCAAGAGTAGAAAATTGATGAAGGAGTTTATTATGAGACCAATTAATAATTTTCTGTGTTGGTACACACTAAAAAAATAATTGAAATTTAAAAATCTGGATTTCATTCTGTGACAGAAATCTGGCAGCTACCATGGAGATGCACTTTATCTGTATAGCTAATATGTGGAATGCAGTTACTACAGTACTAGACAAACATGAATCTTTGTGACTTAAGGAGCAATTAAAATATTTCTAAATACCAGATGTGGGTCCATGCTCCTTGCTGATTGGATAACTTTCTGTCCCTGTCTTCATGACAGTCTCTCTCTCTCTCTCACACACACACACACACACACACACACACACACACACACACACACACCTGTTCTTCTAAACCATGCAACTATATGACAAGTTCAAATGAATCCAGGTCTTCCCTTCTCAGATCCAGTAACAATCTCTCACCACAGATGTCAGATTTTGCTTGGGAATCAGTTCCCACAGGGGTAAAAGTCCAAGGCCTGTGGAGTCTTTTTAGACAGACCAACACACATCAACATAAAGGAGATTTTGGCTGTGATCCATTCCTTGGAGTCTCTGTCTAACCTGTGGTCCCCAAGACCACTTCAAGTAATTGCAGACAGTACCAGTCATGTGGTACATAAACAAGCAGGGGGGAACAAAATCATGTCTCCTACGCAGGCTGGTTGTAAGGGCTTTGGAGTTGACTTTTCATTCTTTAACCTTCCACGCGTATTGCATTCCATCAGAGCAAAATATAGTGGTAGACAAGCTGAACAGGCCTTGGACAGACATTCATAAATGGACATTGAGCAAGGGGGTTTTCCAAGAACTGATCCAGTTGTGGATCCAGTTGTGGAGAGCACCTACAGTAAATTAGTTTACCTGCTTTCAAAACAAGGCAACTAAATAAATGTTATGCTAGGACTCATTGTTAGTAAGCCTGGAAAACAAGTGCATTTTCAGTCACTTGGAAGGGAATGCCCCTTTATGCATTTCTACCCATATCCACTGATGTCTGGTGTACTTCTCAAGATTCAAAGGGATACCCCTAAAATCATTGTGACCCTGTTTTGGTCCAGACAGTATTGGTTCATTTATCATGTGGAATTGTCAAAGGTCTGTTACCAAAGCTTCCTGACAGACTGGATCTACTCACACAAGACAGGGAGAAGTTTGGTACATCCCAGTCTCGGTCAACTTCAACTGACTTGCCTGAATGATTCAATTCTAATACCTTTCAGGCATTTATTTCATGAGTACATGCAGCGGGTACTAAAGGAGGCAAGAATGCTTGCTACTAGAAAATCCTGTATTGGTAAGTGGAAACTATTTGCCGTTTGATGTCTAAATAATCTGGGATTAGGGTTTTGTGTGTTCTTCTTCTTTCGGCTTTTCCCGGTTAGGGGTTGCCACAGCGGATCATCTGTCTGCTCATGATTGGCAGTGGAGTTTTATGGTGTCGAGTTGCCAGCCCGGCGCCCAACTTTCCACAGAAGGCACACGCACACAGACACACACGCACACACTCACACTTAGGGCCAATTTTAGAGTGTCCAATCCACCTACTGCATGTCTTTGGGATGTGGGAGGAAACCGGAGCACCCGGAGGAAACCCACACGACCACAGGGCGGACATACAGACTCCACACAGAAGGCATGCCAGCCGAGAATTAAACCGGAGAACCTCTTACTGTAAGGCGGCAATGCTAACCGCTGCACCACCGCGGCCACCCTAGGGTTTTGTGTGTTTGTACTTTGTATTTTTCTTTGTTATTATTGGTGGTTTGAGTCAGGATTGTTGTTATTTTTTTTACTTTGTTTATTTGTTTTGGATTTTTTAGAGGGGTTTGGGGCAGAGCCCTGATCTCTGTGGACCTTTCTTAGAACTCAGCCTGGGAGCAGTGTCTGATTAAGTGACTTGCTTAAAGTCGCACAGACAGTGGAGGCTGAGGGAATCATTGCACCACTGGATCACAGGAAACAGCTCATTAATATCTCTTTACTACCAGACATCCTCAAGCCAACTACCTTTTTTATTACTGTATTGAAGGTTCATCTTGTGGTCATTTCAGCATGTCCGCTCATGAGTCATCTTCTTCTCTGTTTGTGTTAAATAGTTTCTGAAGGGAGTTTTACACCCGAGACCTCCTCATAAATGTGCTTCTTCTCATTGGAATCTCAACTTTGTGCTTGAGAAGTTGTCTGTCACTTTTTGAACCTGCCTGTCAAGCTGACTTGAGGTTCTTGACTTGGAAAACTGCAGTCATCATTACTATGACATATTCAAAAAGTGTCTGAATTGCAAGCTGTCTTGATGTAGTGAGCCTGATTTTCTGCAGGGATAGGGCCTCTTTAAGAACAAGCCCCTCATTTATTTCCAAACTGTTTTCAGAGTTTTCATGCACAATAGTATATGCACTTCTTCGGACAAGTATACAAATATAACAAGACATTTTATATAAAACTTTGAACAACCCAGCTGACCAATTTCACGGGTCATTATTCAATTAATTAAGCAATTACTTAAAACTGGGATTGTCGAAGAACAATTTTAGTTTCTAAAGACCTTGTTCACATTTATATTACTAACCCAACCAACTGCTAACTTTTACTATAGCGTTGTACAATATAAAAGACAACAAATAACACAAATTATCGCCATGTGTATTTAAACCTTATTTAAATATATATAATATATCTACAACAAAAATGAATTTAAAACATGTGTACCATGTGTATAAGGAAAACAACTCACATAGTTTTTTATTTAGTGTAGTTGAGAAGGTTCAAAAAAAATCCTAGAGGGGGACCATGGTATTTAAAGTTACAAGAACATGAACTCCTTTGGCAATTAAAAACAAATGCTTACACTTTCCCAGGAATCAATGATATGTGTTCCATAAAATGTTTGCTCAACATCAAAGCCCTAAATAGATGAATTGATTTTTATAAAACATAAGTTTACATTCGCATTTTTTATTTTATTAAAATCATGTGTGTAACATACATACAATTTTCACAAATACATTTGAGCATAAAAATATATATTTTTTGTTACATATTGGTATTAATAATGTATATACATTATAGATTTATATATACACATGGTACACATGTTTTAAATTCATTTTTGTTGTAGATATATTATATATATTTAAATAAGGTTTAAATACACATGGCGATATTTTGTGTTATTTGTTGTCTTTTATATTGTACAACGCTATAGTAAAAGTTAGCAGTTGGTTGGGTTAGTAATATAAATGTGAACAAGGTCTTTAGAAACTAAAATTGTTCTTTGACAATCACAGTTTTAAGTAATTGCTTAATTAATTGAATAATGACCCGTGAAATTGGTCAGCTGGGTTGTTCAAAGTTTTATATAAAATGTCTTGTTATATTTGTATACTTGTCTGAAGAAGTGCATATACTATTGTGCATGAAAGCGCTTACAAGTAAAAAAGGATATTTTCTCTTACTTCGACTGGCGTGATTTGTGTTCTCCGTTTTTCATATTTTTTTACAAGTTTGTTTGTGTGCTTTGTTTATTTGTTTTCAGAGTTTATTAGGAATCAAGCCATCAATCTCCCAGAACCTAAAAATTGGGATGAAATGATTTTAACTGTACGTTTGTCTGTAAAGAGAGTCTGGTAGTCATGGAAGCAGAACTAGTGAATTATTTTGTTTTAGTTGCTGACTATGTTTTTATTATAGGGCCTAACTGAAGATTTTTATTGATAGTAAATGCGGAAGTCATGTTGTAATAGATTCATAGGTTCATACTAGGCTATCTGCCCTAGGGCATTTACAAGCCTAGCCAGAGTGTGTTTGGCTGTTGCCACCCTTTGAATTGAGTTTACTGTGCCCTTTTTTTAGGTTAGTTTACTGTGCCTCTGTCTAGTAGTGACACAGAAGTAATCCCCGGGGTAAACCTACGATCTCCCATCCACTCGTCAAGATTCCTCTTGAAGAGAGTCAGTGAGGGACTCTGCCTAACTTGGACTGGGATTCTATTCCAGAGCGAAGGGAGCCTCTGGGTTATGAATCTGTCCCTCCAGCATGTCCTAGTTATTTCTGTGCTGAGGTTCAAGTCCCTCGAGCACGTAGTTCTAAGTGATTTGGATTTTCTGAGGTGGAGCATGTCCATTAAGTCCTGGTTTGACATAATTTTATATGTCAGGCATAGATCGCCTCTAGGTAGGCAGTATGCTACTGAGTAGAGCTGGAGTTTCTTTAACCAAGCAGCATATGGCATCTGTTTGAGTCCCTTGATCCTCTTTGTGAGGTACTTTTGGGGTCGTTTTAGTTGCTGCAGGTGTCGGGTAAGGTACATCCCAAATGGGGCATTGTATTCTATTATGGTCCTGATGAGGGATGAATAAAGGGGCACTATGACCTCCCTTGATCTAGATGTGAATCCTTTCATGATAAGGTGGGTTATATACACAACTGACCCTGGGAACTACCGACCAATAAGCCTGACCAGTCTGATCTGTAAGGCTATGGAGCAAATCATTATGGAACTCATAAATGGAAAGATTGGGAACCTCCACTTGCTGGACCCCACACAGTTTGGCTTAGTCAAGGGCAGATCATGCCTCCTGAACCTGGTGGATTTCTTTGAGACAGTTACTCAGGCTATAGATAAGGGAAAGGAGGTACACACTGCTTACCTTGACCTTGCTAAAGCATTTGACACCATTCCCCATTCAGGTATTATTGATAAGCTCACCAGCCTGGGCATAAACCCTTACGTCACAAGATGGATCGCAAACTGGCTCTCAGACAGATCCCATAAAGTAAGAGTAGCGGGATCTATGTCCGAATCCAGACCACAAGTGGTGTGCCTCAGGGCTCTGTCCTGGGGCCCCTCCTGTTTGGCATATACTTCTCAGGAGTACAGGCAAGCACGGAAGGGCTATGGCTGACTAAGTTTGCGGACGACTGCAAACTGGGTGCTATAATAGTGTCTCTGGCCGACATGGAGATCCTCCAGAAGGGCCTAAATGAGACTGATGCATGGTGTCAAAGCCATGGTCTCAAGCTAAATGCAAAAAAATGCGTAGTAATCCCCTTTGGAAAAAACAAGTACCCGCAAACTACAACATAGGAGGTAATCCCCTGAAATCTGAAGAAGAAATAAGGGATCTAGGGACCCAAGTAGATAGTCAGCTTTCCTTTGATAACCATGTTGCCAAAGTGGTTAGAAAATCCTTCTATGTGACCCATCTGATCACGAAAGGGTTCGCATCAAGATCTAAGGATGTAATGGTGCCCCTCAACTCTTCCCTCATCAGACCCATTATTGAGTACAATGCACCAATTGGAATGTACCTGGCTAGGCATCTCCAGCAGCTGGAGAGACCACAGAGGTACCTAACCAAGAGGATTACTGGCCTCAAACAGTTGCCCTATGCAGCACGATTGAAAAAGCTAAGACTGTTCTCTGTTGCATACCGCTTTCTCAGAGGCGATCTCTGTCTAACGTACAGAGCCTGTCCAACCCAGAATTGTTGAACATGCTTCATCTTAGCAAAACCAAATCTACTCGAGCTACATGCTCTAGGGATATAAACCTCAACACAACAATGAAAAGAACATGCTGGAGGGATAGATTCCCTTCACAGAGACTTTCTTACTATGGAACAGGGTCCCGATCTACATAAGACAGAGAGCCCCTCACTATTCCTCTTCAAGAGGAACCTTGATGAGTGGCTGGGTAACAGAAAGTTCACACCGGGGATCACACCAACAGCACTGCTAGATAGGGGCCAAGGGTACTAGCTGCTAGTACAAGGGTCTAGGGAACTGCTAAAGGGGCGGTGAATACCGCACAATGTGGCTGGGCTAATATATGCCTTCAGGCAGATAGCCCAGTACCAACCTATGAACCTATATAGAAGGTCTTTCTAACCACTTTGGCAATGTGGTTGTCAAAGGAGAGATTACTGTCAACTTGGGTCCCCAGGTCCCTAATTACTTCATCCGTACTTAATGGATTACCACCTATGTGGTAATTTGTGGGCACTTTGCTTTTGCCAAAGGGTATGACTATACACTTTTTGGCGTTTAGCTTTAGGTCATGGTTCTTGCACCAGTTATCCGTCTCTGTGAGACCCTTTTGGAGGATGCTTGTGTCAGCTGGAGAATCAATTATGGCGCCCAGTTTGCAGTCGACTGTGAACTTGGTCAGCCACAGTCCTCCTGTGTTAGCCTGTACCTCAGAAAAATATATGCCGAACAAGAGAGGTCCCAGGACTGAGCCTTGTGGGACGCCGCTTGTAACTGGTTTCGAGTCTGACATAGCTCCAGCAATTCTGACCATGTGGGTTCTGTCTTTGAGCCAGTTTGCAACCCATCTCATGACATAGGGGTTTATTTTTAAGCTGGAGAGCTTATCTATGATGCCCGAGTGGGGTATTGTGTCGAAGGCTTTTGCGAGGTCCAGGTAGGCTGTGTGGGCTACCCTCCCTTCATCAATGGTCTTGGTGACTGTTTCAAAGAAGTCGACCAGGTTCAAGAGGCAGGATCTCCCCTTAAAGCCGAATTGGGTAGGATCCAGTGTCTGTAGGTCCCCCAATGTCTTTGTTTATGAGTTCCATGATGATCCTCTCCATAGCTTTGCAGACCAGGCTAGTCAGGCTTATGGGGCGATAATTTCCAGAGTCCATAGAGGCACCACCTTTGTGGAGTGGGACCACTGTCACTGTACGCCATTCTTTGGGTACATATCCTGTAGTAAGGCTGAGATTGAACAGCAGCTTTACGTGAGGGTTTAGCTCTTCTTGGAGTTCATGTAGGATGCAACCCGGGACACCGTTGGGTCCCATTGATGCTGTGTTTTTTGCTATGGATAGGGCGGCTTTCACCTGAGTGTCTGAGATGTTAGGGAGGCTGCACTCTGCTGGGATAGTTACTTGCTCTTTTGGGGGGGGGAGTTTGCACTGAATCTGTCTGCCAGGATGTTGGCAATGTCTGTGGGCTCAGTGTATTTTTTGTCATTTTGGATCAGCTCTGAGCATATCTGGGAGTTGCCACCCAGGTTCCTAACATAACTAAAGAAAGCCTTGTGATTTTCTTTAGAGTCCTGTGAGTTTTTCTCTCGAAGCTGGCCTTGGAGGATTTTATGAAGGATCATAGTTTTTTGCTAGTACTGATCAGAGATGCCTTACCTTTTAGGGATTTTGCTCTATCATGTAGTAGCTTCTTCCTTTTATTGTATAGCTTATTTATGGCTGGAGTCCACCAGACTGGATGCCTGCCTTTGGAAGATTGGGTCTTGGTTTTGTTTGGGATAGCATGATCCATGCATTCCTGGAGGTGTCCATAGAATGCATTTATAAAGGATTCTGCAGTTTGGGCCGTAGTTTCCACTGGCCCAGGGGCCTTGAAGGATTCTACCTCGGTTTTGAGAAGTGTGAAGTTCGCTTTTGTGAAGTTTTTCACTGTGGTTTTCTGGGCTGGGGGTGGGGTCGGTTTGTGGATATCCAGTGAGATTACTTTCTGGTCCAATCTTACCAATGAGGGGTATACCTCTGGTATGGAGCATAGAGTCCCCATGTTGGTGATGACCAGGTCCAGTATGTTTTCCCTTCTTGTGGGAGTGGTGACTAGTTCCATAGCGTCTGAGTTTATAAATTCTAGGAACTTTTGGGCTAGGGTGTTGGGGCTTGAGTAGTGCTCCCAGTCTATGTTTCGGTAGTTGACGTCACCCAGTATCATGGTGTTTGGAGAGATCTTCATATTCTCCAGTGATATCAGGAAAGCCGAGTGGGATTCCTGATTTTGAAAGGGTGGTCTGTAACATGCTACAAACTGAAAGGCAGTTTTGCCCACTTTTAGTTGCACATGGATGGTCTCCGATGCCTCGTGCAATGCCACTAACCTGGAGATGTGGGTATCTTTGATGAATATGGATACTCCCCTTCCTTTTGTGGTTCGGTCCGAGTTTTGGGGCCGAAAAGCATGATATGAGGTATAACCTGGTAGTGCTGGGGTGCTCTCTGGAGCCGTGATCCAGGTTTCTGTCACTGCACAGATATTGATGTTCTCCATACTGTGGAGGGCTTTGAGTGCGTGCATCTTGAGATTTAGACTTCTGGCATTGAGCAGCATTACCCTTAGTTTCTTATTCATTGTGTTGTCTATGGAGGTGGGTTTGTCTTTTGAGCCTTGCCTAAAAAAGGCACTATGGGGGTGGCAAGAGCCTTTGCCAATATCCGAAAGCCCAGGGGTGACAAGTGCAAGCCGTCCCTAGCGAAGCAATGTGGCTTGTTGAGCATGTCTTCCCAGGCTGACAGACACTGGATCCCCTTTGAATGACACCAACATTTTAGCCAATTGTTAAAATTGATCATTTTGTCTTTATACTGTGGCATCATTCTAGGTAAGGGTAAGATGCTGCTTAAGGTCAGGCCATACCGGCCTGGGCTATAAGATCAGAGAGCTCCTCTGTTTCTTTTCATGTAGTCCAGGGAGGTGCGTCCCGGGTCATTCACACTAGCATGGGCAATGACTGAGTCATATTTGTACTTGCTTTGGACTGACCTGAGTGCTTGTGTTATGTGGCGGATCCTAGCGCCCGACAGGCAGCTCACTGTGACCTTCTCTTTGTTCAATCTGGTGAGCGGGATGTCAGTGTGTCTGACTATAGAGTCACCTATTACAAGTGTATCAGGTGTGTTATTTAGCCTTAAGGGCTGTGACTGTTTGGCACACTGACTTTGTGAGCTGTGAGTTGCATGTGTTTTGTTTTGAGGTAGCGTTTGCTTGGATGTCTGCTTTGAAGGTCTCTGCTGCTTAGGCAGATTTTTATTTAGAGCCTCTGAGTATGTTTTTGTGTGTTTGTGTTTGGTTTGCTGTTGTGGTAAGACTATGTGAGACTGGATTTGTGGTCTGTGAGGTTACCTTCTCCTCCTGACTGTTTGCACCAGTTCTGAGTTGAGAGAGCTCAGCCTCCAGTTTGGCTATATGGTTGCATCTCTCACATATATTTGAACTTATTGGGAGGAGGAGGGGGTTGTCTGTGTACATGAGGCAGTTGTAATATTGCCTCAAGATTCCCAGATTCACCAGCTGGACTGGAGAGGAAGCCATTAACTGACCTTTGGACATGCTAGAATAGTATAGGGAACTCCTTTATCGCTGAGTCAAAAGGACCAATAGGGGACAAAGTACTAGAAGGGAGTATATGAGGATGTAGTGCTTTTAGTTTACTAATGCTAACTTGTAAAATTGATTATATGAGCAAGTGCAGGGTCTTAGATTGAGAATAGGATGTTTAGTTTGAGAGATTAGAGCAGTTCTAAGGGAAAAATTGAGGAGTAGACTTTATGGAGCCGGTAATGGTTTAAACCCGATTAAGCGGCGCAGCTCACAATCGCGCAAAGCCGCGCTAAAGCAGGTTTTTATACAGGGGACTTGAAAGAGCTAGAAATTAGCCCAAAATGGCCGATAAAAACTACCAGATTCTGTGCTGAGATCACTCCTCCAGGGACAGATAGGCTGCTCAAAGCTCCCCGCTCTCAGTGGTGAACAAAGAAGCTTCCTTCTATCCAAGTAAGGAAATGGGCAACACAGGAACTATACTAAAGTCCAGAATACAGCAATGCCTGTATTGGAGACTATTCTAGGTCAGGAAAGGCGGGAAACAATAATATTTTTTATTTATTTATTTATTTTTTTTAAGAAACAAACAGCAGAAAATTCACAGTAATCGCTTAACACAGGCTAGCGCACTTGAGTGAGCAGCCTCAACAGATAAAATACAACAAAAGACAAACTTTAAAGTGCAATTTAAAAAAACAGTAAAACAAGCTTAAACAGGTAAAACAGCAGATATAACTCGCTTTTTGGCGAGAAAGGATGCTCACAAAGGTAGTAGCAATAAATTATACTTAAATCAGTTCAGCAGTCACTCTTTTTTGCCTCTCTGCTGCTAGCACCACTCTGCAAGACCACAAGGAGCTTTTGCTGAGTAGGAACAAGCCAAAAACCGCACCAAAGCAGGTTTTTATACAGGGGACTTGAAAGAGCTAGAAATTAGCCCAAAACGGTCAGTAAACTACCGGATTCTGTGCTGAGATCACTCCTAGATGCTGGAATGTAGCTCTGGTTGAAAAACTGGCTTATGCAGCATTGTTTAAGATGACTGTCCTTTATGATATTTCAGGATGTGGTCTTGTTCATGTGGTAGTTTTCATCCTACTGCCTTTCCTTGTTTCAGATATCCATATTATAGTACACTTAAACAAGAGTGTGTTGGTCAAGGTAGGAGCTATTAGCTGGTGGTAACAAGATGAAGGTTAAGGAAGAGAAAATAGCTGCATAAAATTGTGGGAAGAAGATCCCTTGAATGTAAAGTGAGATCAAATTAGTGTTTTCAGTTGGTTAATATTAGCATGAAAAAACTTCAATATTGTTTAGATTTGCACCACCACCATTTTTCTCAGTGCTTCTCCCCATGCTTGCTGACCATTGGGACACTCCCCATTATCAGCCTAGCCCATTCATTACCCTGCCTTGTGTTTTTCCCAATGAGGCTTAGAATTGGCCAGTGGGACATTATAAAAGGGAATTGTAAAGGTAACCATAATGGTAATCATGTTCTTGCCGGCAGGTCAGCAATTAGGATGTTTGTTTTTGCCATAGCCTGTCCCCTGGTGGCTGACATGTGTGCACACACACACACACACACACACACACACACACACACACACACACACACACACACACACACACACACACACACACACACTGAGGACTACTGTCACTGGCGTGCAGCTTCTAGTCCTACAGTTCATAGCTTCATACTATGCTATCTGCCCTAGGGCATTTATAAGCCTAGCCAGAGTGTGTTTGGCTTTCGGCACCCATTTTAAATGAATTTTGCTATGCCCTTTTTCGAGGTTAGTATACTGTGCCTCTGTCTAACAGTGACACAGAAGTGATACCCGGGGTAAACCTACGATCTCCCATCCACTCATCAAGATTCCTCTTGAAGAGAGTCAATGAGGGACTCTGCCTAACCTGGACTGGGATTTTATTCCAGAGTGAAGGGAGCCTCTGGGTTATGAATCTGTCCCTCCAGCATGTCTTATTTATTTCAGTGCTGAGGTTCAAGTCTCTCGAGCGCATAGCTCGATGGGATTTGGATTTTCTGAGGTGTGCAGCATGTCCATTAATTCCGGTTTGGACATGGCTTTATACGTCAGGCACAGATCGCCTCTGAGCAGGCGGTATGCCACTGAGTAGAGCTGGAGTTTCTTTAACCGGGCAGCATATGGCATCTGTTTGAGCCCTTTGATCCTCTTGGTGAGGTACTTTTGGGGTCTTTCCAGTTGCTGCAGGTGTCTGGTAAGGTACATCCCAAAAGGGGCATTGTACTCAATTATGGACCTGATGAGGGATGAGTAAAGAGGCACGATGACCTCCCCTGATCTAGATGTGAATCCCTTCATGATTAGGTGGGCTATATAAAATGTTTTTCTAACCACTTTGGCCACGTGGTTTTCAAATGAGAGATTGCTATCAACTTGGGTCCCCAGGTCCCTAATTACTTCTTCCAGATTAATGGATTACCACCTATGTGGTAATTTGTGGGCACTTTGTTTTTGCCAAAGGGGGTGACTATACATTTTCTGGCATTTAGCTTGAGGCCAAGGCTCTGGCACCAGTTGTCTGGTTCTATGAGTCCATTTTGTAGGATGCTTGTGTCGGCTGGAGAGTCGATTATGGCGCCTAGTTTGCAGTCATCTGCGAACTTGGTCAGCCACTGTCCTTCCGTGTTGGCCTGTACCTCCAAGAAATATATACCGAACAAGAGAGGTCCCAGGACTGAGCCTTGTGGGATGCCACTTGTAACTGGTTTGGAGTCTGACATGGCTCCAGCAATTCTAACCATGTGGGTTCTGTCCTTGAGCCAGTTTGCAACCCATCTAGTAACATAGGGGTTTATATTTAAGCTGGTGAGCTTATCTATAATACCCGAGTGGGGTATTGTATCGAAGGCTTTTGCGAGGTCCAGGTAGGCTGTGTGGACCTCCTTCCCCTCGTCAATGGCCTTGGTGACTGTTTCAAAGAAATTGACCAGGTTTAAGAGGCAGGATCTGCCCTTAACAAAGCCGAACTGGGTAGGATCCAGTGTCTGTAGGTCCCCAATATCTTTATTTATGAGGTCCGTGATGATCCTTTCCATAGCTTTGCAGACCAAGCTAGTCAGGCTTATGGGGCGATAGTTTCCAGGATCCGTTGAGGCACCACCCTTGTGGAGAGGGACCACTGTTGCTGTACGCCACTCTTTGGGTACATATCCTGTAGTAAGGCTGAGATGTTTGGGTTTAGCTCTTCTTGGAGTTCATGTAGGACGCAGCCCGGGACACCGTCTGGTCCCATTGATTCTGTGTTTTTTGCTTTGGAGAGGGTGGCTCTTACCTGAACATCTGAGATGTCAGGGGGGCAGCACTCTGCTGGGATAGATAGTTGCCCTTTTGGTGAGGAGGGGGGGGGAGTTTGCGCTGAACCTGTCAGCTAGGATGTTGGCAATGTCTGTGGATTCAGTGTATTTTTTGTCATTTTGGACTAATTCTGAGCATATCTGGGAATTCCCACCCAGGTTCCTAACATAACTAAAGAAAGCCTTGTGATTATCCTTAGTGTCCTGTGCAATTTTTCTCTCAAAGCTGGCCTTGCACGTTTTTGAGTGCCCTTAGTTTTTTGCTAATACTGATCAGAGATGCCTTCCCTTTTTGGGATTTTGCTCTGTCATGTAGTAGCTTCTTCCTTCTATTGTATAGTTTGTGTATGGCTAGGGTCCACCAGACAGGACGCCTGCCTTTGGAGGATTGGGTCTTGGTTTTATTTGGGATTGCATGATCCATGCATTCCTGAAGGTGTGGTCTGGGCCATATGTTCCACAGGCCCGGGGGCTTTGAAGGATTCCAACTCGGTTTTGAGGAGTGTGAAATTTGTTTTAGAGAAGTTTTTCACTGTGGTTTTCTGGGCAGGGGGTGGGGTCGGGATGTGAATATCCAGTGAGATTAGTTTATGGTCTGATCTTACCAGTGAGGGATACACTTCTGGTCTGGAGCATAGAGCACCCATGTTGGTGATGATCAGGTCCAGTATGTTTTCTCCTCTTGTGGGAGTGGTAACAAGTTGTTCCATAGCATTTGAGTTTATAAATTCTAGGAACCTTTGGGCTAGGGTCTATGTTTGGGTAGTTGAAGTCGCCCAGTATAATGGTGTTTGGAGAGACCTTCATATTTTCCAGTGTTCTCAGGAAGGCCGAGTTGGGTTCCTGGGTTTGGGGGGGTGGTCTGTAGCAGGCTATAAACTGGAAGGCAGTTTTACCCACTGTTAGTTGCACATGGATAGTCTGTTGATGCTTGGTGCTGTGCCACCAACCTGGAGGTGTGGGTATCTTTGACTAATATTGATACCCCCCCCCCTCCTTTTGTGGTTCGGTCCAAATTTTGGGGCCGAAAAGCATGGTATGAGGTATAACCTGGTAGTGCTGGGGTGCTCTCGGGAGCCTTGAACCAGGTTTCTGTTACTGCACAGATATCGATGTTCTCCATGCTAAGGAGAGTTTCGAGTGCGTGCATCTTGAGGTTTAGACTTCTGGCGTTGAGTAGCATTATTTTTAGTTTCTTATCCGTTGTGATACCTATGGAGGTGGGTTTGTCTTTTGAGCCTTGCCTAAAAAAGGCACTATGGGAGTGGCAAGAGCCTTTGCCAATATCCGAAAGCCCAGGGGTGACAGGTGCAAGCCGTCCCTAGTGAAGCATCGTGGCTTGTCGAGCATGTCATCCCAGGCTGACAGGCATTGGATCCCCTTTGAATGACACCAATACTTAAGCCAATTGTTGAAATTGATCATCTTGTCTTCATATTGTGGCATCATTCTTGGTGAGGGTAAGATGCTACTCAAGGTCAGGGTCATACTGGCCTGGGCTACATGCTCAGAGAGCTTGTCTATGTCTCTTTTCATGTAGTCCAGGGAGGTACGTCTCGGGTCATTCACACCAGCATGGACACTGACTGAGTCATATTTGTACTTGCCTTGGAGTGACTTGAGTGCTTGTGGTATGTGGCAGATCCTAGCGCCTGACAGGCAGCTCACCTTGACCTTCTCCTTGTTCAGCCTGGTGAGTGGGACATCAGTGTGCCTGACGATAGAGTCACCTATTACAAGTTTATCAGGTGTGTTGTTTAGCCTTAAGGGCTGTGACTGTTCGGCACACTGGCTTTATGATCTGTGTGTTGCACGTGTTTTGTTTTGGGGTAGCGGTTGCTTGGGTGTCTGCTTTGGAGGTCTCTGCTGCTTAGGCAGATTTTTATTTAGAGCCTCCGAGTATGTTTTGTGAGTGTTTATGACTTTGACTGATTAGGTTCATAGGTTCATACTAGGCTATCTGCCCAAGGGCATTTATAAGCCTAGCCCATAGTTATGTGGCTTTCGCCACCCCTTTAGTTTGAATAAAAACTATGCCTATCATTTTGCTGTGCCTCTGTCAAGCAGTGACACTGAAGTAATCCCTGGGGTATATCTGAAATCTCCCATCCATTGGTCAAGATTCCTCTTGAACAAGGCCAGAGAGGTGCTCTGCCTCACATGTACCGGGATTTTGTTCCACAGCATAGGGAGTCTCTGGGTGATGAATCTGTCCCTCCAGCACGTTCTATTTATAACCGTGTCAAGGTTTAAGTCTCCCGCCCTTGTGGTCCTAAAGATAAATGTGCAAGTTGAACAGATTGCCTTGACCAGCACTGCCAGTTCCCTTCTCCCATGCTGGGCAGATTAATAAAGCTATTCCCATCTGCTACTCCTCAGATGTTCTTCGTGTTTCACTGTTGCAGTCATCATATTTGGGTTATCTGCTTGCAGTAGCCCTCAGTCAGCCTGATTATCAAAGTCTTGGGTCCTGCGTCGGTTGCTGTCTCATCTTCCATGACATCAGATAGTCAGGGGTATAAAGCATGCAGCCGATGCCATTACATCAGTCTTTCTTGCTGTGCAGTGCCCACAAGCAGAAGCAGTTCGCAAGTGCCGGTGAGCCGACTCCTGAAATTTTCGTTTTCGAGTTTTAGAACCAAATTCTTCAACTAAAGCTAAGTTCCCCGTTGGGGAAAATATTTCTTGCTCTAAAACGATGTCAGTAAAGGTCAATAATTGTATTTCTTGTGGAAAGCAAATACCTCATAAAGATTTTCATTTGTGCTGTATTCCTTGCCTAAGCCCTGAACAATGATGTACCTCGCTGTCGGTTTTGTGCCTTATTTAATCAACGAACTATTCATCATCTGTCTATTTTCGCTTCTAAATATTTTGGTACTCAGTTTAATTATCCAGATATGTCTTCGGTAAGCCATCCGACTACTGACATTCCGAAAAAACGCAAAGATAAAGACAGAGACAGGCCGCCTAGGTTCAAAGCTGCCGACGAAGCTTCTCCTAAGCCAGTCGCCAGTTCGTCGGTACTCAGTGAGGTGCTTTCGCAGCCCCTGATACCAACCACTTCAGATTTGCAGGCCTCTACTGAGACCCATTTGGTATGCCACGAGATGCTTCAACTGTAGAACCTGCGGATGTCTGTACCTTGGATGGCTCTGGAGCTGCTGTGCAGGCACCGGCTTCTGAGGGTGTATTCAGGCCTACTGACTTGCATATTAAACCAATGCCATCTTCTTTTTCAAGGCCTAAAACTCGAACCATGCCTAGAAAACTGATACCCAGACCGCATGGTCAGGCCTCTATGCCTAAAAAACAAATGATAAGAATGGCTGAAGACCTTATTACTTTAATCAGGGGAAGCCAATCTTTCCCCTCTAAGAAAGCTAGGACTGAATTTGCTTATGATACCTCTGGCAAGGATTCTGAAATTTCTCTTTCCTCTGATGACCAGGATTTACCCTTATCTACTTATGAGGATTCTGATGCAGAGAGATTATGTTGAAGCTAAATTGCTGGATGCTCCTTTAAATCAGGACCGTCTGTTTGGCAACAAAGCAGAAGTTGTTCTTAAAAAGATGGAGGAAAAAGCTAAATCTATGCAAACTGTTAAAGATTTCCTACAAGTACGGACTCTAAGATTTAGTAGGCATTGGCCCTCTAAGAATTGGTCCTTTCCTGCCTCTTCCAGACCTTCCCAGTCCAAACCCAGAACCGGCAGAACACCCAGGCTTCAGTCCCAGGGTGCGCACAGAACTGAGCAGTGGGGGGCTCCCACTTCCAAATCAGGGAGTAGTAAGACTCCCCCCTATGGTAAACTGTCTCAATGACTTAATTTTAAAACTTCCAAGCACTTCTCAACTAACTGCTCCTTTAGGGGGAAAGATTGCTCTGCAGGCAAAAAACTGGGAACTCATTACCCGTGACAAATGGGTTTTAAATATAGTTTCCCAAGGATACCGATTCACTTCCACACGTTACCAACCCCAAGCGGTTGGCCAGATCTACCCCCAAATCAGTGGGCAGAGGCTCAAAAGCAAGTACTCTCTCAAGCATAAAGGCTATTCAAACTGTCCCAGAAGGGGAAAAAGGGACAAGGTTTCTACTCAAGACTTTTCCTAGTACCCAGAAAAGACAACTCATGGTGTCCTATCCTGGACCTTTCTAATATAAACACCTTTTTGGTGATTCCAAAATTCAAGATGCTAACTCTTCACCAGTTGCTTCCTATGCTAGGCAAGCCTGCCTGGTTGGCAACACTGGATTTAAAGGAAGCCTATCTGCACATCCCAGTCAGGGAATTTTGCAGAAGATACCTATGCTTCAAAGCAGGCTACATGCACTATCTGTTCTCTGCACTGCCCTTTGGCTTATTTACTGCGCCCAGGTTATTCACAGAGTGCCTAGCTCCAGTCATTGCATTTTGCAGGCAAAGAAATATTCAGATATACCCATACCTGGATGATTGTCTAATTCAGGCAGAAAGCCAGGACATACTTTTGAATCATCTGGCATTTGTACAAAAGGGGATAACTTGTCTGGGGTACACCATAAATGAAAAGGAATCCCATCTGGTACCCTGTCAACAAATTATATTCCTGGGAGCAAGCTTGAACACAACTTCCCAGATGGCTTTCCTCACGCCAGAGAAACAAATTTATTTGACAACTTACTTCAAACTAGTGGCCACAAAAACCCTGCTATCTGCAAGGCAAATACTGCAAGCCTTGGGGTTCATGGCGTCGTGCATTCTACTAATTCCATATACAAGACTGCATATGAGGAAACTACAGTGGTATCTAAAAAGCCTGTGGTGTCAACATTCTCAGGATCTAGAAGCAATGATTCCTATCATATCTTGCCTATGGTTAGAATTTGTTTGGTGGGCAGAGGCCTGCCACCAAAACAAGGGCCTACCATTCACTCTACCCCCTGCCGCCCAAACCCTAACAACAGACGCATCAGACTATGCTTGGGGGCTTACCTGGCAGGTACGTGCATTCAGGGCAAATGGAACCCAAGTCAAATGCACCTGCATATCAATCAGAAAGAAATGTTAGCTGTAACAGAATGCTCTGACAGCCTTCAAGGACCACATTCTTCCAGGACAATTAATGGTAAAGACGGGCATCACCACTGGTACGGTACATAAGCAGGGGAGGTACCCATTACTACCCCTTCTGCAGACTAGCCATGGCTCTGTGGAACACAGCCTTGAGCTACCAAGTGCATCTACAGGCTCATTTCCTGCCAGGAAAACTAACTACACTGGTAGATGAACTACGCAGAAATCTCTTGGACCCACACGAGTGGAAATTGGAACAAAAGACTTTCAACATGTTGATAAACAGATGGGGGAGCCAAGATATAGACCTGTTTGCCTCCCCCCAGAATTACCAATTGGACAAATTCTGCACAAGGACTTCTGACAAGCTTGGAAAGTGGATGCTCTGTCCTTCAGCTGGAAAGTGGATGCTCTGTCCTTCAGCTGGAAAAATCTATCAGTTTGCCTTTCCTCCTGTGCCTCTCCTCTCCAAAGTACTACTAAAGATCAAATAGGACAAACCAAGGATGATGCTGATTGCACCAGACTGGCCACGCCAACACTGGTACCCCCTCTTGCGTAGTGTGTCACAGCTAGCCCCATGTCACCTGCCTCAGACCCTTACCCTGCCGTCACAGCAGGAGAGCCAGATTCTGCACCCCCAGCTTCAAACCCTGAACCTGGCAGCCTGGCTAATTACCTAATCTCTCCGTTACCATCCCTCAGTAAACCAGTGTTGGATGTCATTTTGGAGGCAAGCAGGCCTAATATTCGAAAATCTTATGCTGAAACATGGGAAAGATTCTGGGCCTGGAACCAAACTCAAGGGATGGCCACAGCAGTGCCCAATTTGCCTCCTATTCTTCAATACTTAACTGTGATGCTTCACATGGGCCTTTCCTTTTCCTCCATCAAAATTCATGCCTCAGCTATTTCATCTCATTACAACACAAAATCACCCCTCTTTTCTCACCCACTGCTGAAGCAGTTTCTCAGAGGTGCCAAAAACTTAAGACCACCCAGGCGAGCCCCAACTCCAGCCTGGGACCTTAACTTTTTATTGGAAAAACTCACTCTTCCTCCTTTTGAGCCAGCTGCAAGTGCAGAGTTAAAATTCTTTTCTTAGAAAACAGCTTTCGTTTTAGCAAACACTTCATCAAGAAGGGTATCTGAATTACAGGCTCTTATGGCAGTGGAGCCTTTCATCATCTTTCATGCGGACAGGGTGTCCCTCAGGACCAATCCCTCCTTCATGCCCAAGATGGTATCCAGTGTGGCTCAATCAGTCCATTAATTTGCCAGCCTTCTTTTCTAATCCACAGAACAAAGGGGAAAAGATACTGCACTCCTTAGATGTGCACAGACAACTTAGATTTTACTTGGACAGGACTAAACCTCAAAGGAAATCTGAACAACTTCTGGTGGCATTTGCTGCAGGGGTAGAGGGGAAGGCTATTTCAAAGCAAACCATTTCTAAATGCATTGGCCATTGCATTCATTTCTGCTATAAACACCATGGAAAACCTATCCCACAGGGGATTAGACCCTATTCAACCAGGGCTGCATCTATCTCTACAATCTTTTTCAGAGGTGTCCCTGCCAGAGACATCCTAGAAGCTGCTACCTGGAGTTCTGTACATACTTTCACCAAGCATTACAATTTGCCACTTTTCTCTAAATCCAGAGCTGGCTTTGCCACTGCAGTTTTGCAGGGCCTTATAGCTGGTCCTAATGCTATCTAAATTCCTCCTCCCATCCTTAGCTTTGGGAATCTACCCAAATGTGATGACTGCAACAGTGAAACACGAAGAACATAGTACAGTTGTGTACACTTACCATAAAGGTGGATGTTCGAATGTATTCACTGTCGCAGTCCTGGTTACTCTCCTTCCAGCCCCCTGACTTCTTTTGGCTATACCTCTTCTCCTTTACTGTGCTTAAAAGCTTTTTGGTGTATTTGCTTTTTTGTTGGAGGTATAACCTTGTGTATGTATATATATGTGTATGTATATATATATATATATATATATATATATATATATATGTATGTATATATATATATATATGTATGTATATATATATATATATATATATATATATATATATATATATATATATATATATATAGTTAATTGCTTCCCATTAGGGGGGCACCTGACATCTGGGTCATGAAAAACTGATGTAATGGTGTTTGCTGCATGCAGATGCAGGACCCAAGACTTCGATAATCAGGCCGACTGCAAGCAGATAACCCAAATGTGATGACTGCAACAGTGAAAACACTCGAACATCTGCATTTATGGTAAGTGTACAGAACTGTACTTTCTTCCAGCACTTAAGCTGCTGTTCATGCTGATCATTTGGTTTACAGTTGGAGATCAATTTCTATGTGCCACACATCCGGGAAAGAAACTCCACTATTTTGGCTTCTACTCCTGGCAGTCCTTGATTCAAACAAAAAATATACATGTTTGTACTGTTTTTAGCAAACAGGCATTTGATATGTGCAACATTAGAGCCACAGTAGAAAGGAAGGCACTTAGAAGAATTTAAGTACTTATATGTCTGATGTGTTTGACATCCACTGTTGAGAAGCTGCCAAACTTTATGTACGTATTTATTTAGGTCAGGAAATCTTTGAAAGGCTGTAACACAGTTTTGGACAGGTACATGTTTTTTTTTTTCCCCCTGTCTGAGTTGTATTTGTCCTTACTTATTAAAACTGAAATTTTGCTTCTGAGATAACTTTTTGTTTTGCTTTATTTTGACAGATCATTGCTAATCACCACATGCAGTCAATCTCATTTGCTTCCAGAGGGGATCCTGTAAGTATTTATAATTTAAAATACAGATACAACTTTGTATGAAAAACAAAATGTACTTTATTTTTTTGAGATAGTGTTCATTACAGAAATTTTGGATCCACATTTAACGTCTGCTGCACCACAGTATAACACAATTTTGGATCCACATTTAACGTCTGCTGCACCACAGTATAACACAAATCAAAGTATTATGACTTCTATTGTGTTATCATTTTAGACTTGAAAACTTGGGGAGTCTTATCCTAATAAGGTGGAAATATGCATATATTTATGTACACTTCACAAAATATATTTGCATACCTATCAAAACATTTATTTTTAAATGTAAAAGAAAGCAATGTGGTATGTAAACTAAGTTTTTATGACTTGACTTGCACAGCAGTCCCAAACCTTTTTTTTCCCCTTAACGTATGTTATGTTTCTGTTGTCATCGACTTTTACTTGGACCGTTTGTGCTTTTTAATGTATTGCAGTCTAGAGTTTGAAGGGCTTTTGCAGAAAGCAGTAATTCTTAGACTTTATACTAGGGTTTTTTTAAGAAGCAGCATCCCTGTGTAGTGGGTTTCTCATTCATCTGATAACAGGTATGCATATTAGTAGAAAAAGGGCATTCCCTGTATTGCTTTCCATTTGCTAGTGGTTTGTTTGCACATTAAGCCATTTATTATTAACTGAAGGTGTATTCTTTCATTAGCGTTCATCCTCTGGTCTTCATTGAATGTCAAAAAATGTCTTTCTTTCAAATACCTAATCCTTTTTTTAACCATGTTTTACTGTCTGCAGCTGTGGTTGCAGTTTCCTGCTAGTACTTGTATCTGGTGTCCTTGTGGTTGATTGACCACATGCAGTGTTTCCCACTTTATTCAGTTATGTATTTTTTCAAGGTCTTTGGTTCAAACACAACATTTACAACTGTACTGGATAGCGTAATTATATTAAAACTGACCCTTCTGTACTTATGGTCTGAAGTATAAAAAGGTTTCAGTAAAATGAGAGGGGAAGATCCTGAAAATTATTCCTGGTGGGGCAGACACTTATTTTGAAAACCTTAGAGAGAATCTGAAATGGCCAAGTCTTCAGCTGATGACCACTTCCCGAAAGAGTTTATGGTGAAAACTTAAATTCTTGCTTGCGCATCAGTTGATAACATTTAATTTGATATTATAGAGTTCTGGTTGTAAGACAGGAATGAATATAGCCTCTAGTTGCTTGGATTATGATAGGATTTTCCCAGGCTTCATGACCTCTATCCCTTCTGTTCCCTGGAGCTGTGCTGCATCCCATGTCCTCATTTGTTTCACTGCTCACAGGAGTTGGTCACCAGGAATAGGCATAGAAGGCTAAGCTGCATCTTTTGGGTTTTCTTCAAGAATTCAGAAGAATTTACAGTAAGAATGGAATTAAGAGCTTTTAGACTTTAACTGGCTGGCACATAGAGCTGCAAGATCTATCTCATATTTAACACAACCACCAAAACTCAGTATAGGAAGGCAGTAGAAAACCTAATCTTTCGTTAAAAAGTTAGAATTGCTTGCAAAGCAAGCCAGGAAATACAGGGCCTTGGATAGTAATTTCCAAGCACTTGGAGGCATTTGTACCAACCAGCCTCACTCCAAAAAGCTTAAGGAGGCACATTTTTCGAAGTATAAATTGCTGTGAAAGAAACATAGTAGTGATTTGAAGAAAAGTCCATTAGCCTCCTAGATTGAAAAGATGGGGCACCAAAGGATTCCCACAGTGCCTGGGTGGGCAGTTGGCATAATGGTTAAGGTGCTTATCTTACAAGCATAAGGTACAAGATTTGATTCTCACATGGGATAATTTTCTAGGCCTAAAATGGCCCACAAGGGTAGTTAGCCCAGTACTAATCTACAAACCTATGTATATTCTATCAATCAGTAATGAAATTGACTAATACATCATGCTTGCCTTTTCTCCTTGGACACAGTCTTCCATACTTGTTTTGTCTTCCCCACCCCTGATGGAGTAGATCCCCTTCATCCTTCTATTCTTAGTGTGTAGATCTGATGTCATTTTCATTTGTTCCTTATCGAATGGGTTTCTGATCTGACCCTCTGATCCAACTTGATAGCTGTCTCTAGATTCTAGGATCTGACTCTCGAGCTCCTCCCTTTACCCATAATCCCCCTGACCACTGCATTATCTCAACTTTCACTTGCTGCTCTAACGAGTTGGTCAGGATTGTGTTCTTTCAAGCTCAGCAGTTGTTATATTTTTGGGAATAGTGAGTAAAAACTTGCAGTTTAACTTAATTTTTCATTATTTAGCTTTCTAATAGTATCCTGTCTTTACCGCTGAACTAACTTTATTCTTTTTACCATTACTTTGCATTCTTCTTTACCATAGTTGGTAAAGCTCTCCCTCTTTCTATACCTTTGCTGTGAGGTATTACATTTTTACCATTGTTGGTATAGCTTTCCTTTTTACCAATTCTTTTTTATAAAAAAAAGTCTTTCTACTTTCCTTGACATATTTTTTGCCGTTTTGCTTAACATGGCTGATTCTAAGCCTACCGGATTTAAGAAGTACACTACCTGTGGGCACAAGATATCCAGTTCTGATGTTCACATGGAGTGTCTATTGTTTAGGCCCTTTTCACCTTGAGATGACTTGTACCATTTGTGCTGGCTTCAATGCCAGAGCCATTAACAATCGATGAAACAAGCTAGTGCTTAAGGGCCTTACACCTGCTTCTGCACCTTCTGCTGTTTCTACTTCAGGGGCTCAGACCCCCTCTCAGATGTCAAAGTCCATGGAGCATAGAAAGTGCTGTCCTGTTAGGTCTTCCAAATCCACTCCAACATAGGAGCCACCAGCTAAGGTTTCCAAACACTGATCTGAAACACACTGATCTGAAACCTTCTGATCTGAAGTCTACTACTTTAAAGTCTCCTAGGCTCCGAAGACCCCGCTTCTTTCCAGAGCCAGTGCCTCCTAGACTGTGATTTCCTTTCCTACAGTGGCCTGCAAGAAAGTTATCTTGACCTCTTTCCACTTGCTCTTCAATCAGGTTCTCCACAAAGTCTTTCTGAAGTAGAAGTGGGTGGGATGATGAGAAAGTTCCTCAAAACACAGATCCGGACCGGGGGGGGGGTCTTTACTGTCTTGTCTCCCATCGAAACCATGAGCCTTAAACCTTCCTCACATACAGTCATCACCCTTTCACAGATCCTGCCTTCTGTGTCAGAGCCCTCGGATCTCAGATCGCCAAGAATCAAACCGTTTGATCCGAAGATGCATTTATCATTTACTCCAACTACTTCCCTGATCCATTTGTCTTGAAACCCCCTTGAGCAGGACATGTCTCACAGCCGAAGTGTTGGTATCAGGTTTGAGGGAATGACTTTGACTCCAAAGCATTTGGTGCTGTCGTTTTCCCCTCAGGACCTCAGCACTGGGAAACCTGTCTCTGACTCCTGTGTCAGAGCAGAGGGTTGGGGAGGGCCCTGGTTTGTCTGATCCATGAGTTTCGGCTCTGATCAGGTTGGCCTTGGTGGCTTCTGGTCCATCTGCCTTCAAAGTGGTGAAGGGTATTCTGTCACCCAAGAGAGGTGTCGGCTCTTTTCTTCAGATCATATTCCTGATCCCTCTTTGGATTCTGTGTCTGAGTCCTTTCATCCTATGCCACAGGGACAGCCAGCCAGCAAGAGCTTCCAGGCAGTTCCAGTTAGGGAACTCCCCACCTCTTCTGATACCTCTCCAGATTACCCAGCTGAAGAGGTACCCTGAAAGATGTTGTGCAAAAGGAGGTGCTTAGATTCCCCTCCGGAATATTTTACAGAAGACACTGATTTCGATGAAGGGGAAGGGTCCCCCAGATCTCCACCGCAAGAGATCTCCTTTGGAGACATTTTAGAAAGCCTATGCCAAAAAGGTGGTTGGTCTTCCCAAATCCCTTCCCAGAAGGAGTCTGTGTTCCTAGACGCCTTCTGGTCTAGCCCATCTACATCTTGGGTTACTCCCCCGGGACATGGAAGGCACTGGACACCATAGAACCAATTCCCAGGCATCCAGATAAGATTCTCGGAGCACCTACAGATAGACAGTATTGGAGTAAGTGTATCCTTGTAGATGCCATGGTGGTTGTGTCAGCCACCATAAAGGAGCTGGCTGAGAAGAGCTCCTTTGTCCATCCCTCTAGTAGAGAATCTAGGGAGTTGGACAGGTTCGGGAAGCAAGTTTATGCCTCAGTGACCTTTGCCTTACGGTCGCTAAACTATCTTGCACATTTGACTGGATCACAGAGGGACTTGATTATGGTTCTCTTTCTCTAACCCTGGGTTCATGTTGGTGGAGGAAGAGAGAACTAATTCTTCACAATTGGCCTGCCTACAATCTATATTAAATGTGCCCATAATGTTAATCCCACATGCAGCTGAAGGTTCCTCACAGGCTGCAGGTTCAGGCATAGCCATTAGGAAGCATGCCTGGATGCGATTGTGTGACTTTGTGGAGCCCTTTAAAGCGTCATTCGTCAGTGCTTCCTTTGATGGATCTTCTGTGTTTGGGACCACTGTTAGAGAAACTTTCCCACAGTGAGCAAGATGGAAAGACCTTGTCTGCTGTGGAAATCTTGTTTTTTTCCCCACAACGGCCTTTCTCTAGAAATCAACGCTGTGGTAAGAAAATGTGGCTGTGGAAATCTCAGACCTTTTCAAGAATCATGTGGAACTGCCTCCCCCAGAGGCTGAGCAGGAAATAACAATGGTAGGTGGCACCCATGCGGCAGAGGGGGTCTGCAGAACTAAGGCTTCCAAGATTTCTTCTTGGACAGACTTTTCAGTGCTCCTGAAGGATTGCTTGACTGTTCTTTTCTGGAGGCAGTCATGGGGTGCTTGTCTTTGTCCCCAAAAGCCTTGGCAGCCATCACAAAACATACATGGGTTCAAAGAATCATATCCAGAGGATAGTTCATTCCCTTTTTGCAAATTCCTACAATAAAAATAAAATGTCTCCCCAGTGTTCCACCCAGTCCATGGGAGTTAGCAGCTCTTGGACATTCAAAGAATGCTAGACAAAGTTCCAAGAGGTCCCATCAGTCCTAAGAGGATCTGGATTTTACTCAAGGTTCTTTTTAGTGCCAAAGAAAACGGGGAACCTGAGACCCATCCTGGATCTCCATTATGTGAACCAGTTTATAACAAACTCCAAGCTCCAGATGGTCATGATACAGTCCATTCTGCCTCTGCTACAGAAGGGACTATTGGATGTGTTCTGTAGATCTCAGAAGGTGTACTGTCGCATCAAAATGAACAGGTGCTGTCAAAGATACCTACGCTTCTGGCTGGGAGCCAGTCATCATCAGTTTAGAGCTTTGACCTTTGGTCTCACCACAGTGCCCAGGGTGTACACCAAATGTGCAGCTCATCTATCACTGCATGGATTCAGTGTGTTTCCTTAATTGGACAACTGGCTCCTCACTGCACTAACCTGGCATCTCCTATCAAGTACCAGGGATTATTTACTATGATTATCTCAATCCGTGGGGATCACACAGTCTCACAAAGTCTCACCTTCAATCAGTTCAAGTTTTGGAGTTTATAGGGCTCATCTACATACAGTCAGTTGTCTCACTGTCTTGCCACTAAAGCAGAGTTCTTTCTTTGAGTGCATGTCAGGTTCTTTCTCACCCCTCTCCCCCACCAAAACTGATTCTCAAAGCTGTAGGTTCAATGGTTGCAGCAATTACCTTGATACCTACTGCTCATCTTCACATGTGAATCCTCCAATGGTCTCCTGACAGTACAATGGTCCTTTTCTTTGACAGCCTTTGCAGCATCCTGTAAAACTATCTTGAGTCTATAAGGACTCCCTACTGTGGTGAATTCAATCCAATGGAGTTGTCAAGGATGTCCCTTTAACCTTCCTTCCCCAAATTCCACACTGACCACGGACACCTTCCAATTTGGGTTGGGTGGGATATTTCTTGGGATAGGACTGTTCAAGGCACGTGGTCCCCAGAAGAGTCCAAATTGCATATGAAATGGCTTGGAGATGACACCGGTCCTTCTAGCTTTGCAGGTCTTTCAGAACTCTCTTCCTCTAGGGACAGTTGCTATCCACACAGACAATATATCGGTGGCCTGGTACAGCCAACAAGCAAGGGTTAACCAGATCTTACTCCTTTTGCCAAGAAGCAATGAGAGTTTGGCAGTGGGGGATCTCCTCCAACCACTTTCTTGTAACAAAGCATATACAAGGGAAATCTGGCGTTCTAACAGACAAGCTCTGCAGAACTATCCTGATGCCTCGAGTAGTCTGTCAATCATTCAGTGACAAACATGATCCCCACACAAATGGGGTCATCCTTGCTGTGATTTATTTGCCTTTCCCCCTCCACAACAAGTACAGTAGGGTCTTTGCCCTAATCTCCCCTCAGAGACAGTCACCTAGAGATGCTCTAGTCTACATTTGGCCTCTGGTCTTCTTTATGCTAATCCTCCCCTGCCTGTAATCCCCCAATTCCTTCAGAAAACACTCCAGTTGAAGAGTAAGGTAACCCTCACTGCCCCCTTTTGGCCTCAGCAAGTGCGATTCCCCTTCCTGTGGTCTAATCTACTATGTCCTCCTTGGATACTGGACCATAGTCCAGATCTCCTTTCACAGCCTTCAAGGATGATACCTCCGGACATTGCAGGCTTCAGGTTGACCACATGGTTTCTCCAATTCTAGTGATGGCTAGATATTCTAGGCTTTCCTGTCCGGTTTGACAAATTCTATTTTCATCTCAGAAGCCCTCTACAAGAAAGATTTATAAAAGTAAATGGAAAAGATTTTCTTTTTGGGCTCAGCAGAGAGAGTTAGAGCCTTTCACTGCTCAAATCCCTGCTGTTTTAGATTTTCTTGTCTCCATTTTTCAAGGTGAGGCTAATTTCTCCACCATCAAAGTTCAGCTAGAAGCCACATCTGACTTCCATATTGGAGATCATGCTTTTCCTTTAGCTTCATCCAAGTTACACAAGACATTTCTAAAAGGCACCTTTTTACTTAGATCCTCAAAGGATCCTGTTCCACATTATGGTCTTACTGTTGTATTGCAAAGTGTAGTACAACCACCCTTTGAACCCTTGGCTAAAGCAGATGTCATATTTCTTGGAAATCCATCTTTCTTGTGACTATAAATTCTGCAAAGTGAGTCTCTGAACTCCAAGCACTGTCTTCAAAACCACCTTATCTAATTTTCCATAAAGACAGAGTTACCTTACACACTAATTTTACCTTTTTACCTAAAGTTGCCTCAGAAATAAACATCAGCCAAGTCACCAACTTGCCAGTTTTTTTTCCTAAATTTGAGAATAAAAGAGACTACATGCCTTACCTTTTAGCTGATGCCACGGTGGTACGGTGGTAGCGTTGTTACCTTCAAAACAAGAGGTTCTCCCGTTCGATTCTCTGCTGGGCTTGGGAGTGCCTTCTGTGTGGAGTCTGCATGTCCTCCCCCTGGTTGGGTAGCGTTCGAAAGATGTGTGCGTAAATGGGCATGTCTTCGTTCAAGGTTGAGTGTTGAGCTGGCACCTCTGCGTTTCGTAAAAATCTACTGCCAATCGTTAGCGGACTGGAGTTCCACTGTGGCGACCCCATACTGGGAAAAGCCGAAAGACAAAACAACATGCCTTACCTTTTAGTTGTATATATGCAATTTGTTTCTATCTTCATAGGACTAAAGAAATTAGGAAAACTGACCAATTGTTAGTTTCATTTGCCAAGAATGGATTGGGAAAACCAGTTTCAAAAACTACAATAGCCAAGCAGTTTGTATTTCTCATGTTTACTCTTTGAGAGGGGTAACTGTGCCAAGAAAACCAAGCAAGTTCAGCTTGGTCATTGGCTACATCTGCTGCTTTTTAGGCCAGAGTTTCTATTGATGAAATTTATGCAGCTGTGCCAGTTGGTGAAATGTTCATACTTTTATTGCTTATTACAAGTTGGATATCATCTCCAGAAACAGGGCTGCATTCGGTTCTGCATTTCTCCGGAAGATCCATCCATGACAGTCACCCGCCGTTACTGTAGCTGGGGGTTTCTGTCCCATTCATTGAGGAACGAATAAAAATGACATCAGATATAAATGTTATGTACTAACAATGCATCTGTGTTATCCCACAGGGCAGGCATGGTTCATCCAGGTGAGTAGCACTCTGATGTTGTCCTTGTATGCTGGGGAGGGGCTGTGAAATGAGGGTAGGTCATAACATACCCCTTTTAACAACAGAAGCAGTTACTGGCACTGCCTCCAAGATGCCTTTAAGATCTACCCAGGCACCAGTTCACTTGGATAAAGTCTAGAGGGGTAAGGGGGAACATGTTGACAGAGATGAAACAGAGACACTGGGATGGCCAGAAAACATGCTACAACAAGGGGAGGAGAGACAATTGGGACAGATTACTAAGATCATTGTCTTACCCATGTAGGCCTCCATGATGGTTATGTCCAACTCCCCCATATCCCTCAGCCACTCTGGGAGCACTAAATTCTTCCATTTCAGTTTCTGCAGAACCTAAAAGAAGTCCTGCAAAACGCGGTCCTCTATCTTGATCCACTTTCTGAGTGTAAGGAGGAAGAGGGTGCCCACCCCCCCAGAGATTTGTCTTTGCACAGATCTTTAGAGTAGTGTAAGATGAAGATCTTTAGAGTAGTGTAAGATGAAGGTGAGTGGCCACCAGAGATTGAGTTGTGTTAAGTAATACAGAATGCTTGCAGAATAACACAGCAGATGATTGTCATTATGATCATTGCTGCACTAGCCTTAGCTATACAGGTTATATCCTGCATAGGATACAGCAGCCAGCCGCCTTACAAAGCTTTAGGGCACCCTTCACATGCCCAAACTGTTAGCTCGAGCTGAGCTAACTAAAAAATCAGGTTTGAGCGCCAAGCCCTTCAGAGCTTTCCTCGCATCGAAGAACATTCCTGTGTTGGCTTTCGAGGATCAACAGTCATCTAACTCTGCTCCATTGCTGGGTAGACAAGTTTCCTTTGGGAAAAACTTTCCCACATAACTTTTGATACTTGAGAAAACTTAATTTTTTTAAAATACTTTTACTGTAGGATAAATATTTTGTTGAATGTCTTGTGACTTTTATGTTCTTTTAAATAGGAGAGCACTTTTTTTACTTTTGTGGTAAGAAGTTAAAAGTTGTTTAAAACTACTTTTTCAGTCAAGATGATGTGCTTATATAGTTTTTGAGACTGGTGAAAATATTTAAAGTGCTTTTTACTGTGCGTTTTTCTAGGACAAAGTTACTTTCCTGATTTGCTAACTAAACTTCCTTGGGAACGTGCACAATTTTTCTGCTGAACATAAAACTAAATACTGACCCTTAAGTTAGACCTTCTCCCATCCACAAAAAAAAAATAGTTATGCAGCCTTTGCCACAACAGCAGGCTGGTAATTTAAGCCTGTTGCAGGTGGGTGACTCTGGCCAAAGCTGGTTCTGCAAACCACTCATCTTTTTCTTCATAGCACTCTGGTGTAGTCCATGCAGCCACCATGGACTGTGGGTTAGCCTCGTCCTCTGAAGCTGATTGGGCCCCCCTGGGGGGGGGGGGACAAGGGAGATGTACTCTTGTCGGTAATGGTAGAAGGGCAGGAAATGTTTCCATGCTTAGCCAGAATGTTATGCTCATCCTGGGGTAGTTGTTTCTGGAAATACTTGGGTCTGAGTTTTTTTTTTCACAAATTCCCATCAAACAGAGATAGAAAACCAAACGTTTATCTTATGTGTCAGTTACTCTGGAAAGGAGTAATTTAATGGGTTTGTCTCAGGGTCGTGTGCAGGCTCTACACCTTTCTTGCAAGGCAATTTCTGGTTTAAAAAAAAAAAAAGATTCTTCTTTCCTTAGAGTTTCAAGAAATAAGAGTCTTTAGGAGATTGCAAAGGGATAGATGTTTTCTGTCCTCACGTTTCTGATTCAGATTCTAAGAAAGGGTAGTGTATCTGTTTTTTTGTGAGGGGTTATCCTACATTGTTTCCAGGATGGACCAGTGTTTTCAGTGGGAGAATACTGAGATCTCTCAACTCCTCAGAAAATGTGGATTTGTTTCAACTGGATTTTCCAGATTCTTCTCCTGTCCCTCCAGTTCTGTCATCTTTGGAAGATGATTTGTCACAGCCTGCAGTTTCCTTGACAAGTCAGCCTGCTGCTGCTTAAAAAAAGAAAAGTTGTATAAAGTTCTTCAGTCTTTCAAGTTCTTGTACACCAATCCCATACCTGACCCAGCAGATATAGCTTTAGTAAATCAAACTACTGCTAAGCATTTTAAATGTAATCTCTGTCCTTGTAGTATGGATAGGAAAGCTTTTGATAAGTTTGGGAAATAGAAATACAAGTATGTGCTTCTACAGCTTTGATTTTTAGAATCCTAAATTGTCAGGCTCATATGTTGAAGTTTATCCTGACTAATTATAAAAGTATGAGGAATGATTTGCCATCAGTTTCCTCTTGCAAGGAAAAGAATCTTCATTGTGTAATTTAGTTTCTTCTCTTTCTCAAGTCATTACTCATTGTTTAAAGTGTGCTCATGATTTTGTAGATACTACTTCCAGGGCTGCTGGGAGTTTACTTGACTGTGTTCTGGGAACCTCTGAGATGTCAAAAGTGAAAATGTTGATTTCTCCCATTGGTAGAGATTTAGTTTTTGGACATTCTGTTGCAAAGGTTATCAAAATGTGATAAGAGGGATAAGCTAATTTAGGACATCTCTCAGATTTTTCAGTTTTCTTTCTCTATGTATTCCAAGGGATTCTCTGCTCCCTTGTCTAACCTTGGCAGAAAACAAAATAAACAGTTTTGTCATAATCCTGGTAACTAGACATTTAAAAACAATGGCATGGAAGTTCTTAAAATGACAGAATGCCCCCCCCCCCAGAACAAAGTATAGTCAAGTCAGAATGACTATATAAGGGACCTTGTTACCCCTCTGGCAGTCACTTAATCCTCCCATAAACTCTGAATGTCCATGTCTCCCTCTTTTAACAGAGTTATTTCAGACAAATGGATCCATCAAGGCAACATGACAGTGGGGAGGAAATTCATTCATTCTAGGGGTTATGTATTTTACATCATATACAGTCATATACTGTCTCAGGGGTAATAGAAGCCATCCCTCCTCCTCATTTAGGGGAAGGATTTTGCCTAAAAATGTTTTAGTGCAAAAGAGAGAAAATTCTTGGTAACCAGTTTTGGATCTTTCTTTTCTGGACCACTTGGTGATGGTGCCTAAGTTCAAAATGCCTTTACTTCAAGACCTGTTACCCCTCCATCCTCATTTGCATTTTCTAGTTACCTGAGTTTTAAAAGATGCATATTCATCCAGATTTCAGGTGTTTAAGGTTTTGAGTCTGGATTACATTATTTGTTCTCTGCCCTTACCCTTTGGGCTATCCACTTCTCCAAGAGTATTCACAAAGTGTCTGGCTCTAGTGGTAGCCCACTGCAGGCTGCAGTTTATCCACATTTTTTTCCATATTTAGACAACTTGCTTATCTTTGCAGAGGCTGTTTCAAAGTATCAGAAATTTTTCTTTTGGGCCAGTGATCTTCTACACAGGCTAGGATTCCAAGAGAACATTCAGAAGTCTTTTCTGACGCACATCTCACAAAGAGCTTTTCTTCCACAGAAAAAAAAATAGATCTACATTTATATCTGTTCTAGGGATTATTACATTACGTATTTAAGCTTACACTTTTTTGGGGTTGCTCCGCTATTCTAGGGTTCTCGACACAGACTTCTGTCTCAGTGAGGAAATACCTCCGTATTCTGTATCTTATGACATCCATGATTCTCATGATGCATCCTGCAAAACTCCACATGAATAATACAGTTGTATCTGAAGTCCCTCGGTCCCAACATCAACACCCATTTTCTTTTCAAATTCCAGTGCTGGGATTTGTAAAAGGAAAATCAGATGATGCAGATATTAAATTTATTAGAATTCATATCTCACATTGTTCCCCTCCTGGTCCAAAAGATAAATTTTAGCCAGAATGTCAGCCACGACAGATGCCTAGACTTCACTTGAGGAGCTGTATCAGTGGGTGTAAATGTGCAGGGTCTTTGGGGCAAAAAAGACAGACGGAAATGCATAAAAAGCTATGCTAGCACTTTTAAATGCTCTCAGCTCATATTTATAAAGAATACCATGGTGACATGGTACGTAAACAAGGAGGAACCAGATTTTACTCTCTAATTCAGATTTAGCCATGTTAGTGTGAGATATACCTTTACAGCACAATCTCACTTTGCAGGCTTCTGACTTTCTGTCAGAGCAAAACTGTGTGGCAGTTAAGCTGAGGAACACCAGTGAAGACCCTCACAAATGGAAGCTGATTCAGGGGTTTTCCAAGATTTGATCCATCTTTGGGGAATTCCTCAGGTGGCCTTTTTGCTCTCTCCGTAGACAATTAACTGGCATAATTCTGTTCCGGAACTCCGTGTTGGATAGAAGCCCTGGAAGACAGATGCCTTTTCTTTTCCTTGGACAGGAATGTTCCTATATGCCTTTCCACCATTTCCACTGATATACATGGTACCTATGAAGATTCAGAAGGGCTCCACAAAGATTATTGTGGTGACTCCATTCTAGGCCCGGCAGCAGTTTTTTTCCCTACTTTTTCAATTCACCAGAGGTATTTACCACAAGCTTTCCTCAGGCTGGATGTCCTCTCACAAGATTAAGGCTGTATGACACATCCCAACCTCAAACAACTACAGCTGACTGCCTGGATGATTGGGTCTGAATACGTTTTGGACACCTTTTTCCTGAAGACATGCAGCAGATGTTAATAAGACAAGAAAGCCCGCTACTAGAAAATTTTACATTAGAAAATGAAAAATGTTTTCAAGCTGGTACCAGCATCCCTTCAGGGCTAGTGTTTGTCTGGTTTTACAGTATTTGTATGGGTTGCTATCCTATGGCTTGTCTTACTCTTCTATCAAAGTTCATTTGTCAACCATTTCAGCTTTTCTGTCCACGGATCTCCCTTTTTCAGTGCAGTCTTATGTTAAAATTTTCTTGAAAGGGGTTCTACATATAAATCTTCCAGAAAACCAGTGGCTCCTCCTTGGTATTTTAATTTTGTGTTAGAGAGGCTAATACTTGCTTAATTTGAACCAACCCACCAGGAAGACAGTTTTCCTGATTGCTGTGAACTCTGCAAGAAGAGTATTTGAGTCGCAAGCTGTTATGCTGGGTCAACCTTAACTCGTCTTCCACAGAGCTAGTTTTTTTTTTTTTTTTTTTCGTAACTAATCCTTATTTTATGCCTAAAGTGTATCTGAGTTTACCTTAAGACAATCTATCCATATACCTGTTTTCTTTCGAGAACCCAAAATTGAGGGAGAAAGGATACTTCATACCTTGGATGTCCACATATAATTTGGGTACTGTCTATTTATTTATTTATTTAATTTATTTATTTTAACACCTTTATTAAATTATCACTTAAGACATAGGCATACATACTTTAATAGAAAAGAAAACAAACCATATTTTTTTCTTTGACATTATACTTTTTAATGTTTTTCTTTACAACAGTTCTCATTTAGTCCAACATTACATAAGTTGTTCATTTCCTGCCTTCCGTTAAACCTTATTCCTCCTGAACATTATGATGCATGTATTATTCCCACAAATTAAATTTATTTCTATGTAATTTGCTCCTTTGCTTTTCTGAAGATCCCATTTCCAGTTCTTGTATCTCTTTTACAATATTCAGTACTTCAAAAACAGTTAGTTTAAATTTTGATTTACATTTTTAGTAATTGGTTTTTTTGGCAGCCGATAGAATTAATGTTAATAAAGGCTAACAGTTTTCTAGGCAATTCAAATCCTTTGCCCCAGCTCAAAAGAACCCTTTCCTTAGATTCCCTTCCTTAAATCATTGTTGCAGAATTCCAAATTGTTGGATTATCTTGCAAAATAACTAGGACATGCAGCTGGGATACCAAAGCCAAAATCTTCCTTAGAGCTGTATGTCTGCATGACCTAAGCCCATGGGTGTAAGGGCATATAAGCGGACACATTAGCAGCACGACAGTCTGAAGGTTTATGTAAATTTGAATGCAGTTCTGACATCCTTTGGTCTGTTCTGTGCGTGGTTGTTGGGCCATTTGTCACTCCTTGTTCAGATAAGTACCCCGTTGGGGAAACTGCCACTTGTTCCTCTCTAACATATATAACAAGAAAGCTTGGGATTTCTTTTAGATGCTTTAATACATAGAAACACATCAGGATGGATAGCAGCATCATTAAATATGAACACACTAGTTAACGGACAGACCGAACATACATACATATACATACATACTTCTCAACAGCTAACTACAAAATGGTAGTCAGACTTGCACATGCTCAGTATTTATACACTTGTGCAAACCCTTGGATAGCTTATTAAAGGTATATACACACATATTGATCAACATCCACCCTCTTAAAAAGATTGCCCTTTATGCAAAACAGTGTACGAGATAGACATACATTACTATGTACATTAGAAACAAAACACAGTGTTCATGTCCAGGTTGCTTCATATCTGCTGCAGGGTTTAGAGATTCGACCATATCTCATAATATAACAGTTGGGATCAAATTTAGCAACAGGGACAGTCTGGGGTGCAGAACTCTTATCAGGAACTTCTAGATTCATCACAGGAACAGGAATGTCCTCTGGAACTTCCTCTGGAATTGGAACACGGGACAACTCACTCTGAGACGGTTTTTCTCACAGTTTATATGCTGTGGTATAGGCTCAGACACTGGTCTCAAATGTTTCCGATTCCACCTAAAATTGTTCCTTCTGAACTGAATGTATGATCTCTGCTCTGGGCCAATATTCTTCACGACACCAGTCCTGTTATAACCTCTGGACATTTGCATCCTTACCACTTTTTTTTCATAATGGATTGAGCGGTTTACTGGTCTTATAGTAGGACTTCTGGTTTAAGCGCTTCTTCAGCAGACTGGCTTTCACTAACCTGTTGTTGACACATGGAACCAACAATTGACAACTGATTGGTAACATGGTTCTGATTTGTCTCAACAAAAGTCTGCGAGCAGGTGAACCAAGATGTTTATCACAAGGAACATATCTGAGATTCAAGAGATTCAGGAAGACATCACTCTTATATTGCTTTGACTTTTCTAGTAATTACTTTGGACTTTAAACTGCACATTCTGCCAAACCATTTGACTGCTCAGGACTACTTGTGACATGAGTAAAGTTTTATTCTTCAGCAAATCTTTTGAACTGTTGGCTTGTAAACTGCATGCCATTATCAGAAATAACTTTGTGCAGACTACCATGAACAGCAAAATGACACTTCATCTTAGTAATGACAGTACTGGATGCTAGGTTAGGAAGTAGTTCAATCTCGAACCAATTGGAGTAAGAATCTAGCAACACCAAATAATGTTGGCCATTCTACTTGAAGATGTCGGTGGATACTGTCAACCAAGGTTGTTCCAAATCTGGTTAAGCTGAAGTGGTTCCTTCTGTTGATGCGGCTTTGTACTAGTACACACTGAACAAGATGAAAGTGCTCTCTTAATGTCTTGTAATATAGAAGGCTAAAATGCTATTCCTCTCGCTCTGATAGATTCACTTCCTGGGTGACCATGATGCAAGATAGTAATGTACTGTGGTTGCAAGGACTTTGGAACAATTACTTTCAGACCTTTCATAATGATACCTTTGTCAGCCAAAATATCACCTCTGTAGAGAAAATAAGGATGTTATGTGATCCTATCTCACCTACATTCTGTACTGATGAGTTCGGAGCCGATCCCTCGGCTCCGACTCGGCACGCTTATGCTATAGAGCAAGGCCTCTTATTGGCTGAGCTATCTTTATCCCAGGATGCACCACCACTAATCCCCCAGATCTCGTTTGCCGCTTACAGAGCTTAGACGTGGTCTCAACTTGGCTGGGCTAAGTACTATTTATTTAGGCTTTTTCCTGTCAGTATTTTGCTTCTTTTAAATCCAAAAGCTGTTTTAACGGCTATTCTTTGTATACGAGTGTTTTGGTCATTTTAGTTGAGGTTTTCGTGTTATTTCCTGTCAGGGAAGGTTCCCGTTTAAGTTAGAGGGGCCTTCCCCTGTGGTTTCCACTAACTTAGTGGTTGTGTGTGGGTCAAGTTCCCGTTTAAGTTAGAGGTTCTTGACCCTCTTTATCTCTTTTTTCTTTGGACAGTTTGTCTTGTTTAAAAAAAAAAAAAAAAAAAAAAAAGGCTTTAGTTTAAAAATTTAACACTAAACTAGTGATATATTTTTTCTTGTGTGTCAAACCATTTTTCTAGTTGTGGTTAACTGTGTTTTGGCTTGGTTATGTCGAAAGAACACAAACCCTCCGGGTTTAAGAAATGCATGAGGTGTGGCTTTAAAATGTCCATAACGGACGACCACTCCTCGTGCGTCTATTGCCTAGGTGCTAAACATCTGCAAGAGTCGTGCAGTGTATGCCATGCGTTCTCTTCTAGAGTCCTCCAGGAGAGGAAAAACAAATTAATCCTCAAAGGATTAATCAAGCCTTCCTTCGAGGAGGCTTTATCTTCCTCTCCGTCTCCTTCTAAAAAGAGGAAAGCATCGGCTCCGACCAGTCAGTCGGAACCGACCACTAAAAAGACTAAGCAGACTTCTCCATCGGCACCACGGACTTCGGAGCCGAGGTCGGAACGGTCTGCCTCGATGCCTCCAGCCTCGACCCCTCTGGTTTCGGAGCCGAGGTCTGGGGCATCGAGAGGCGGGTCACCCTCATCGGCTCCACTGATATTGGAGCCGATAAGGGTTATCGGCTCAGACTCTTCCCCCTCGGAGCTGAAGTCCTTATCGGCACCGAGGGAAATTTCCTTGAAACCTTCCTCGGAGCCGATAATTGTTGAGTCGTTTCGGAGCCGGTCCCCGAGCCCTTCGGAGCCGATGGAGAAATCGGTTTGGGCCCGATCGGTATCCTCGAGATCATCCAAGATGTCTGATTCGGACATCGACAGGGTGCTCCTTCGACTCTTCCAGTCTCCGGTGTTCCAAAAGATGGTTTCGGCTCCAGCCCATTTGGCTTCGGAGCCGATGGTCCACTCCCCTACTGTGTTTCCTCCTCCAACAGCTTCGGCACCGTTGGAGCCGGTGCTGGTGGAACCTGTGGAGGTGTTAGGGTTGGGCCCGACCCTTGCTCCAACTCCGGCTCTTGGGTCGGAGTTCAGTACACGGACTTCTTCCTTCGGCCCTGGGGGGGGAGGCTTTGGGATTGATGCTTTCGGTCCCAAGTCTCCCTCTTGGTGCGTCGGCGGCGGGAGTACCGTCCACTGTCGTAGCCACGGAGGTGGGACCCTCCCAGGATTCTGGTGGTCCCGCCTTCAGGGCTATGAGGAGTGCTTTAGCCAAATCTTCCTTGGCTACCTCCACAGTTTCCCAAGCTCCTTCCCTACATTTGGAGACTGGGTCGTAGGCAGTCCCCCTGTCCTTAGACAGCGGAGCCCCTGGGCCTCAGTTTACCCCCACTGGGGTTTCTCCCCCTCCTGGAGGTCCTTCTGAAGCCTCTTCAGAAGAACCTCCCAGGAAGAGATCGTGCAAGAGGAAGCACGTTGACTCCCCTGATGAGTCTCTGACATCTGACACTGATCTCGATGATGCAGAAGGGTCCCCCAAGTCGTCCTCGGATGATGTCTCCTTTGCAGACATCCTGGAAGCCCTAAAACAACGAGGCGGCTGGCAGTCCAAACCTCCTTCTGCTGATGAGTCGGTGTTCCTGAAGGCCTTCAGGGCTCAGCCCTCTGCCTCCTGGGTGTCTCCGCCCTTCGACGAGCTCTTGGATTTGATCTGTCGAAGGGCGTGGGAACACCCAGACTCTGTGGAACCGGTGCCCGCTCATCCGAACAAATTTCTCTCGGCACCCCCGGATAGAGAGTTCCTTACGAAAGGTGTGGCTGTAGATGCTATGGTGGTGGCATCTGCTACCCAGCAAGATGTAGCAGAGGCTTCTACGTCCGTCCATCCTCCTAATAAGGAGTCTAGGAGCATGGATCGGTACGGAAAGTGCACCCTTAGTTCAGCGGCCTTTACACTGAGGTCCTTGAACTACCTGACGCACTTTACGAGATTTCAGAGGGATCTGATTAAGGAGCTATCCGATACCCTCTTGGGTAACCTGCCTGAGGAGCTGGCCCAGACGGTTGACTCTCAGCTGGTTACAATGTCGTCCATTTCTAACTCGTCCATGAGGCTCATTTCGTATGCGGCCGAAGGGGTGAGTAGAGCGGCGGGTACAGGCATTGCTCTACGGAGACAAGCCTGGCTCCGCCTGTGTCATTTCGCGGAGGCCTTTAAGTCTTCATTTGCCGACGCCCCCTTTGATGGGTCCTCCCTGTTTGGACCCAAGGTAAAAGACACACTAACCCGCTGTGAACAGGAAGGTAAGACTCTGACTGCCGTAGGGGCACGATTTTCCACTCCCTTTCGGCCTTATCCCAAGGCTAAAAGAGGAGGGAAAATGTGGTTCTGTAGATCTCAGAAGCCTTACCCCTCTCAGCAGGAAGGTTACCCCTCCAGAGGCAGAGGAGGGGGAAATTCATCCAGAAGACGCCGTCCCAGAGGCGGCAGAGGCCCTCGCAACACTGGAGACCACGAGTCCTTTCGTGGCTCTTCAGCCTTTCATAGTCCCTGAGGGATTGCCCGGCTGTGCTGCTCCGGAGCCAGTCGGGGGTTGTTTCTCGAAGCACCTGAAGGCCTGGGAAGGGATCACTCAGGACCGATGGGTGCTTCGGATTATTGCCGGAGGTTACTCCATCCCATTCTCTCACCCCCCCCCCCTCAGTCCAAAAAAATCCCGGACCCGCCACCCAGTCAACGGGATACCGCAGCCTCAGAAATTTCAAAGTTGCTGCAAAAAGGAGTCATCCAACCGGTCCCCGCAGACCAGATCGGATTAGGGACTTACTCAAGATTCTTTTTGGTGCCAAAAAAGACCGGGGACTTGAGGCCCATTTTGGACCTCAGCATCCTAAACCGTTCAGTCAGAAAGTCCAAGTTCCGAATGGTCACTCTACAAACCATTCTCCCATTGCTGGAGAAAGGTGTTTGGATGTGCTCCATAGATCTGAAGGACGCGTATTATCATATCATGGTACATCAAGCGTCCAGGAGACATCTGCGCTTCAGCCTAGGACGCTGCCCTTTGGTCTCACCACAGCCCCCAGGGTGTTCACCAAGTGCTTGGCAGTAGTGACTGCTCACCTGAGAAGTCTAGGATTCCAGGTGTTTCCGTATCAGACTGGCTCCTAACTGCCACCTCCAAGCATCTACTTCTGCGGAGCCTACAAGACACTATATCACTGGGCAATTCCCTTGGAATCACCTTCAATTGGCCAAAGTCTGTGTTGCGGCCATCTCAACGAATAAGATTCATAGGGGTAGAGATAGACTCAAACCAAATGCGGGTCTATCTACCTACAGACAGAATTCAAACCATACAAAATCAAGTTCGAGCCCTACTTCCCAGGTCCAAAGCCCCAGCCAGAATGGTCCTGCAGCTATTGGGATCCATGTCCGCCACGGTTCTACTAGTCCCCTTGGCAAGGTTGCACATGAGGATTCTCCAGTGGCTCCTCTCAGCTCAGTGGTCCTTTCAGGAACTCCCCCTCAACCACCTTGTATGGATCACGGAATCTTGCAGACGGGACCTTCGCTGGTGGCTAGTGCCCTCTAACTTGGATCAGGGACGACCCTTTGTTCTACCTCCTCCGGCGGCCAGGACGCCTCCCAGATGGGGTGGGGGGGGGGCATTCCCTGGGCAGGTCAGTCCAAGGCAAATGGCATCCGGAAGAGATTTTGCTTCATATCAACATCTTGGAAATGAGAGCAGTACTTCTGTCCCTTCAAGCCCTCCACGATTATCTCCCTCAAGGCGTGATTGCCGTTCACTCAGACAACATGTCAGTTGTTTGGTACCTGAACAAACAGGGAGGGACCAGATCATATCCTCTTTGCAGAGAGGCCATGAGGGTTTGGGAATGGGCAGTCTCCACCAAACGCTTCCTAGTGGCTACTCACATACCGGGCAAGTCCAATGTGATAGCCGACAGATTGAGCAGGACCATTCTCTCTCCTCACGAATGGTCTCTGAATATGACAGTTGCAAGTCAGATTTTCAACGAATGGGGAGTTCCGTGTTGCGATCTCTTCGCGACTCCTCTGAATGCAAAGTGCAAAGAGTTCTTCTCCCTAACCCCGGCTCCGGGGAAGAGCCCCATGGACGCATTAGTCCATCCTTGGCCCACCGGCTTGCTTTATGCCTTCCCTGCAGTTCCTCTCCTTCCCAGAGTGATTCAAAAGGCATCTCTCTTGGGGAGCAAAATGATCTTAATTGCTCCTTACTGGCTTCGTCAAGTGTGGTTCCCCTATCTTCGGAGACATGCTCTGGTAGGTCCATGGTTCCTGGATTAGATTCCAGACCTACATGTTCACCAGTCGGGACTATTCCACCAGTCCCTACACACCTTAAAATTGACGGCTTGGCTCCTCCTCTTCCGACGATAGTCAGGAGTCATACATTGGATCCAGATGTTGTACACATATTATCTTCGGCCCATAAGTCGACTACTAAGAAACTGTATTCTAGCAAATGGAAAAGATTTGCTATTTGGGCTCAACTCCGGGGCCTGGACCCCATTTCTATTCCCGTAGCAGAGGTACTAAAGTTTTTGACTTCTCTTTTCAATCAAGGCTCTTCAGTGTCTACCATCAAGGTACAATTGGCAGCAATCTCTAATTTTCATGAATCCATGGACCCACCTTTAATGAGCAACAGATTGTGTAAGACCTTCTTGAAAGGTGCTGCTCTATTAAGACCTCCGATTTCTCATCCTGCACCTCTATGGGATTTCGATATAGTGTTACGCGCCTTGACTTCTTACCCCTTTGAACCGGCAGCTACATGTGATATAAAGTTCCTATCATGGAAGACAGCCTTTCTGGTAGCGATTACTTCTGCCAGAAGAGTTTCAGAGCTTCAAGCTTTGTCTGTAAAACCCCCGTACTTGGTTTTTCACAAAGATAGAGTATCCCTCAGGCCAAATCCTTCCTTTGTCCCTAAAATTTGTTTTAGTTTCTGCTTACAACAATCGTTAGAGCTTCCAGTTTTTTTCCCAAAATACTCTAACAAAGCGGAGTTCATATTCCACACACTAGATGTCCACAGACAGTTACGTTTTTATTTAGACAGGACCAAACAAACAAGGAAAACAGATCAGTTGTTTGTATCCTTTGCAGATAACAAATTGGGCAAAGCTGTCACAAAGGTCACTATTGCCAAATGGATCAGGGACTGTATTACTCAAGCTTATTTTTATTCTAACAAAGAGCTTACCACCTCTGTCAAGGCTCATTCTACAAGGGCTATGGCTACTTCGATAGCATTTCATTCTAAGCTTGCTATTAGTGACATTTGTGCTGCGGCTACATGGTCTTCCTCGCATACCTTCATTTCCCATTACAAATTAGATGTGGCATCTAGAGGATGAGCTTCATTTGGTTCCACAGTGCTCAGGAGTGTTTTCCAATGAGCCACCCGGGATTTAGGTGCTAGGGACGCTGTCCCATCAGTACAGAATGTAGGCGAGATAGGATCACATAACATTTTTTAGTTATGTACTCACCATAACTTCAGATGTTTGGGATCCATCTCGCCTACATTCCTAATAACCCACCCTCCTTCCCCCATCCTTGGAGATCAGAGGATATCAGAAGGTCTGAATCCTGTTGTTTCATCTTGAAACATCTAACAATGTTATATAAACGAGTTGTGCATGTGTGCATGAATGCGGACAAACAAGATCTGGGGGATTAGTGGTGGTGCATTCTGGGATAAAGATAGCTCAGCCAATAAGAGGCCTCGCTCTATAGCATAAGCGTGCCGAGTCAGAGCCGAGGGATCGGCTCCGAACCCATCAGTACAGAATGTAGGCGAGATGGATCCCAAACATCTGAAGTTATGGTGAGTACATAACTAAAAGTTGCACTTCTTGAGGTAAACTAGATTGCCTTGACGGCCATCCTTGATTGATAAAGTGGTTGAGCCTTTGTAAAACTGGATCTGTGGCTGAGTAATCTCTGTGCTCATCAAGACGTGTTGAAGAAAAATTTCTCACTTCCATGACTTCAAAAGCAAAGTTCTCATACTTATGCTGTTATATGGTATTTTTGGGCGATCTGGATAAATGTATCAGCGAGATAAAGAAGTTTGTCTTTCTTGAACACAAGACTGAAGTTATACTTTTGCAATGTCAGCATCATACGTTGCAGTCTGGCTGGAGCTGAATGCATTGGCTTTCTAAAAATAGTGACTAATGGTTGATGGTCTGTTTCCATCTGGATAGGTCTACCATAAACATAATCATGGAACTTTGAACATGGAAACATAATTGCCAAAAGCTCTTTCTCGATCTGAGCATACTGCATCTCAGTTTGGGTAAGAGTTCTCGATGCATAGGCAACAGGTTGATCCTCTTGCAGAATGACTGCACCAAGACCAAATTTCGAAGCATCAGTGGAAAGTGTAACTGTCTTGTGAACATCATAGTATCTGAGAGTTGGTGGACTAGCAGTTCTCTGTTTCAGGACATCAAATGCTCTTTGGTGTTGCTCTGACCCCGACCAGGATACATCTTTTCATGTCAGCTCTCTGAGCAGTGCTGAAAGTTGGCTGAAGTCTGGAATGAACTTGCCTAGGTAGTTGACCATGCCAAGAAAATGTTGCAGGGCTTGAGCATTGTCTGCAGCTGACATCTCGAGTCTGGCTGTTTGTTTTGAAGAGTCTTCTGAGGTTTCTGTCATGTGCTTCATCACAACCTCCTATGAACGTCCCCTTTCTATGGTTTCTGACCCAGCTAAATTAAACAGAGTAAATGCCTTTTGTACGGTCATCTTTATCAGAAAATGCAGCCTGTATGAAAATGTCATACTCTTGCTCAAACACTCTCCAGTTCTCCGCAATATTACTGTCAAACGCAAGTGCACTGGGTACGAAGTCCGTCTGCCATGCCCACAAAGAATGCAGGAACACACTGAAAATATGGCCCTTGTAATTCTGTACGAACAAACAATGCTGTGAGATTCTAACAACATTCAAATGCACAGTAGACTCTTTGAAATACTTTACTTTGCAAAATATGCTCTGTAATGGCTGTACTTTAAGAAATATGCCTTCTAATGGCTGTACTTTGTGAAATGTGCCCTGCAATGGTTGTACTTTGCGAAATAGCTTTACTGTAACACTGCACAAACATGCAAACACTTTATACACTTCTGATAACTCAGATACCTTTGCTTAATACAAAAAAAATACAGATTTGCAAAGCATGTATTGCAAAATGCTGTCTTTTTCCCGTATTTTTTGTTTCATGCAATTTGGACTTTATTTCAAACATTTTCCATAGTAATTTGAATATTCTTAACAATATCATACATATCTGTTTGTGCAAATATTATTTAGAATGTTCTGTATGCCTCATTTCATGTTATGCAAAAAGAAATAGTGCTGAGCAAATTTTAATATTTGAAATTAGTTTCTGACCTATTTTGCAAAGTTTTGCACATTTTGGGGATGATCCACTCATTTATATCCCACCAGCACCTAAGCAAGTGCCTCTAGTCGTTTTAGTCAAGCTGCTTCTAACTTCATGCTTTTTGAATATGCTGGTTCTGACTCCATGCCCTTTAGATATGCCTCTTCTGACACCATGTCCTTTGGACATGCCACTTCTGACACCATGTCGCTCATTCGTTTCTAACACATATAACCAGAAGGCTTGGGGTTTTGTTTAGATGCTTTAATACATAGAAACACATCAGGATGGATAGCAGCATTATTAAATATGAACAAACTAGTTAACAGTCAGACCTTGCATACATACGTGCTTACATCTCAACAGCTAACTACAAAATGGCAGTCAGACTTGCTCGTGCTCAGTATTTATACACTTGTGCAAGCCCTTGGATAGCTTCTTAAAGTTTTTTACACACACATTGAGCTACAGAAACCTTCCTTATTTTTCTCTCAGTTGCATTGTTGTTTGCACTATTGGATGTCAGATAGGGCAGGAAAGTTGTTGCTGTAGGAAGAATCCCTACAAGGATCTCCACTCCCAGTCCCTTTTCTGCTTAGGTGTAGAGCACAACTATAAAAATTGTACTATCTGTCAGTCCTTTTATCCTCAAGACCTTAATGTGTATGTCTCTCTTAACTCCTTAGAAACTCAGTGCCTCAAGGGCTTCACCGCAAGCAAAGATGCTTATCCCCAACATCCTGCCTGTACAAAAGAAAAAAATTGAGGCCTAGGCCTGAAATCAACACTACACAGTCTGACTTGGACATACCAGCAAAAGTTACGGAACCAGCGGTGTGCTTGACCCCTTCTGAGATGCTCTCTACTGTGACCCTGCTAGAGACTAGTATGGCATCTGGGGTTCATTATTCCAAAATGAATGAAGTTACCATTGATGGTGAGAAGAGGGACCCAACTTATGTCTGAAGGTCCCAATCCTGATGGTAGAGGAAGTTCACTCACTGAGGTTAGTCAGGAATTGGATCCTCCAAGTTTAGTTAAAGTATAAGTCATATTTGTGACGAAACAAAAAACTAAAATACCCCCCCTCCCCTAAAACATCAAAGGAAAAGGAGTGGATGGATTTTTCACAAGTCTTGTTTAAGGCCATAATGGTACTCTGGCCACCACTGTTTGCAAGGCCTACTTCCACTTCCGTTTCTCCTATCAGTTCGCAAAAGAGACCATTAGATTCCTCTTTTGAGGATGAATTGGACTCTGAGAACTCCTTGGCTTATTCATTCCAGATCCACTCACCAGGCCTAGTGGCTCCTAAAGGTGAAGATTCCCTTTTTCTTTTACTCCCCTGTTGAAGAAGCTTCATTTAGGGAAGCTGTTATTAATATGATAAAACATTTTGAATTGGAATCTAAGCAGATTTCTGAGGTGCGATACAGATGCTATAACTTCTTAGAAGTAGTCACCCCTGCTCTTGCACATGTGCCTACAGATGTTCATCGTGTTTCACTGTTGCAGTCATTACACTTGGGTTATCCTGCTGGCAGGCTACCCGCAGTCGGCCTGAATTCCAAAGTCTTGGTCCGGCGTCAGTTGCTGTCGCCTCTTCCCTGACGTCATTGTGCCAGGGGTATATAAGGTGCAGCCGACACCATTTTCTTTAGTCTTTCTTGCCGCGTGGTGCCCGAAGCAAAACAAGTTCACAAGTGCCGGTTGGCCGACTCCTGAGATTTTCGAAATTGAATTTCAGATCCGAAGTATTCTATAAAGCTAAGTACCCCATTGGGAAACTTTTTTCTTGCTCCAGACCGATGTCAGAAAAAGGTAACAATTGTATTTCTTGTGGGAAGCAAATACCTCATAAGGATTTTCACTCTTACTGTATTCCTTCCCTAGGCCCTGACCACGACGTTGCTAGTTGTCAGTTTTGTGCTAGATTTAACCAACGCACTATTAAGCATCGGTATGATTTTGCTTTTCATTACTTTGTCCGAAGGTTTAACTACATAATGCAGTCGGAACAGCCGACGACCGGAGTTCATAAAAAGTGCAAGGAAAAAGAAAAGAACAGGCATCTGAGTTCCAAAACCGACGACGAAGCCTCTTCTAGGCCAGTCGCTGGTTTGCCGGTTCTCAGTGAAGTGCTTTCGCAGCCCCTGACACCCGCTACCTCAGAGCCACAGGCCGCCTCAGACTCCCACGTGGAGACAGCTAGGCCTCTGGATACTCAAGGTATTGGGCCTTCGGAAACTAATCCCTCAGATGAGTCTGGAGCCGCTGAGCTGTCATCGGCTTCTGAGGGTGTTTTCAGACCTACACAGCTTTATATCAAGCCAACTTCAGCATCAAAGACAAAGACTAAAACAGTTTTAAAGACAAAGAAACAAGTACAGCACTCTCCAGGACAGACTTCCATGCCTAAGAAACAAATGCTCAAAATGGCCGAAGACCTAATTACTTTGATCAGGGGTTCCCATCCCCCTCCTAATAAGAGGCCTAGGCAAGACACTGGATATGATTCCTCTGATGAGGTTTCCATTTCCTCTGACTCCTCTTCAGAACAGGGATATTCTATTCCTCCCTATGGGGATTCTGATGCTGAAGAATCTATTCCTTCAGCTTCTCCTCCTGAGGATTACTCATTTGGGGAAACCTTGCATACCATGAGAGAGCATTTCCATTAGGAGAGCCAAGATTATTCTGATTCTAAGAAAAGGCTCCGAGACTTTCTTTTACTACCTCAGCACAGACCTCTTACTATTCCTTCTGTTCTAGACATTGTAGATGTATTTTCAGAGTCTGGCCTGTCTCCTGACTCTTTACCTCCTGCACCTGTTAAGGCAGACAGATACTGCAGGGTTCCAGATTCTCATAAATTTCTATATAAAAACCCTGCAGCTGACCCAGAAACTATTTCACAGAGTCCCAAAGGGGTCAAGGCTGCTACTGCAAAAAACCCTGTCCCCTCAGATAGAGATTCTAGGGCACTGGACAGATGGGGGGAAAACGTTTACACTTCTGCTACCTTGGCTGTAAGGTCTTTAAATTGTCAATTTCATATGCTTAAATATCAGCAATATTTAATGTCTCTGTTAAAACAGAAAATGTTGACAAATTCTGAATGTGCTGAGAACAAGGAATTGCAGGATTTATTGCATGCAGCTGAACAAGTGGGAAAACATACCAATGTAAATGCAATGTGGTTATGATTCACTGGAGGCCTCTTGCAGGGCCACTGTAACAGGTTCTGTCATTAGAGGGCATGCTTGGTTAAAGGAACAGACTCTGCCTGATCATGTTAAAGCAAAATTATTAGATGCTCGATAACAGCATGATACTTTGTTTGGTGTTAAGGCAGAAGAGGTGTTAAAGAAAATGGAGGATAAAGCTAAATCTATGCAGACAGTGAAGGATTTCTTACAGGTTCAGCCACCCAGATTTAACAGGAACTGGCCTTCTAAAAATTGGTCCTTTCCCATGTCAGACAGGCCACAAAGAGGCAGATACAGATGCCCTAGAGGCAGACAACAGCCCCAGGGCTAATATAGGCCCAAACAGTGGGGTGCTTCTACCTTCAAAAGAGAAGACAAAACACAGCCATATAGGAAACAGTCCCAATGACTTCCCTCTGCCGATGCCAAGCATTTATCTTTTGGCAGCACCCTTGGGTGGAAAGCTAGCACTTTTTTCACAAAATTGGCACATGATTACCCAGGACAAATGGGTCTTAAATGTAGTCGCTCAGGGCTACAGGTTCCACTTTCACACCCTTCCAAAGGCAAAAGGTATGCCAGACCTGCCACACAATCAATGAGTAGAGGCACAAAACCAAGTTTCATCTCTCATGGACATGAGGGCTATTCAGCCAGTGCCATGACAAGAGCAGGGACAAGGATTTTACTCAAGACTTTTCTTCGTACCAAGAAAGGACAAAGCATGGAGACCAATTCTGGACCTGTCTATTCTAAATACTTTTCTGGACGTTCCGAAATTCAAAATGTTGACTCTGCAGCAGCTTTTGCCCATGCTGGGCAAAAAGGCTTGGCTTGTAACTTTGGACCTCAGAGGCATACCTTCATGTCCCAGTCAGACAATCTTGCAGAAGATACCTCAGATTCATAGCTGGCTCAATGCACTACCAATTCTCTGCACTGCCGTTTGGCTTATCTACTGCACCCAGGGTCTTCACAAAATGCCTGGCACCAGTAATTGCATTTTGCAGACAGAGTAATTCAGATATATCCCTACTTGGACGACTGCCTTATTCAAGCAGAGGCCAAAGACATTCTACTAAAGCAAATGGCGTTTGTAAAAAGATTACTAATGTGCCTAGGGTACACAGTAAACAAAAATAAATCAAAACTAGTACCCTCTCAAGAGATAATATTCTTGGGTGCAAGCTTAAATACAACTGCCCAGATGGCTCATCTCTCGCCAGACAAACAAAGGCAACTGACTTCTTACTTTGAAAACATGGCAACAAAGACCCAGTTATCTGCAAGAAAAATTCTGCAGGCTCTGGGCTACATGGCCTCCTGCATTCTGCTAATTCCATATGCAAGACTGCATATGAGGAAACTACAATAGTACCTAAAAAAGTGTTTGGACTCAACATTGCCATAGCCTTGAGTCATTAATTACACTCGTTCCCTGCCTGCAACAGGAGTTTCGATGGTGGGCACAGGCCTGTCACCACAACAACAAGGGACAGCCATTCACTTTACCCACAGCCAGGCAAACACTAACAACAGATGCATCAGATTATGCCTGGGGGGCCCACATGGCAGGAAAATGTATTCAGGGCACATGGCCCCCAAGCCAAAGGCATCTACACATCAATCAAAAAGAGATGCTAGCTGTACAAAATGCCCTGACAGCCTTCAAGGACCTACTTCATCCAGGACAGCTGCTGATAGACTGACAACACCACAGTCATGTGGTACATAAGCAGGGGGGCACACGTTCCTACCCCCTCTGCAGACAAGCCATGATTTTGTGGAACACAGCATTGACTTACCAAGTACACCTGCAAGCACAATTCCTGCCAGGAAAAACAAATGCTCTGGCAGGCGAACTAAGCAGAAACCTCATGGACCCTCACGAGTGGAAACTAGATCCACAAATCTTCAGCATGATAACAAGAAAATGGGGACGCCCAGACATAGATCTTTTTGCCTCCCCTCACAACTGCCAACTTCAGAGATTCTGCACAAGGACTTATCTCAAACAAGCATGGAAAGTGGATGCCCTGTCATTCAGCTGGAACAACCTTACAGTATATGCCTTTCCTCCACTGCCTCTCCTCCTCAAGGTACTCCTAAAGGTCAGACAAGAGAAGCCACAAATGATTCTGATTGGCCCGGATTGGCTACGCCAACACTGGTACCCAATCCAAAGGAGCTTGTCCTAAGGCCCAGCCTGGACATTGCCTCAAATTCCTCATTTACTGACCCAACAAAACAATCAGATCCTGCACAGCCAACTCAGAACTCTAAATCTAGCTGCATGGCGGATACTGTAACCATTCAGAATACACCACTCTCTAAAGCGGTTATGGATGTCATTTTGGAGGCCAGGAGACCCAGCACCAGAAAATCTTATGCAGAAAAATGGAAGAGATTCTGTGCTTGGAACCAGGCACAAGGAATTGACATGCTTGTTCCAAATATTCCTCAGATTTTACAATATCTAACTGAGATTCTGGACAAAGGCCTTTCCTTCTCATCAATTAAAATCCATGCCTCTGCCATTTCAGCTCATTACAGTACAGACCCGACTATTTTTTCATAACAATTGCTTAGGCAGTTCCTCAGGGAGGCCAAAAACATAAGACCTCCAAGGAGAGCACCAATACTTGCATGGGACCTCAATTTTGTCTTGGAAAAACTCACACTGCCTCCTTTTGAGCCAGCCAATACAGCTGAGATAAAATTCTTATCATGGAAGACAGCTCTGCTCCTAGTAATAACTTCAGCAAGAAGAGTCTCAGAGTTACAGGCATTAATGGCTGTGGAACCTTTTATTATCTTCATCCGGACAGGGTTTCTCTAAGGACAAACCCAACATTTATGCCTATGGTAGTGTCCAGTGTGGCTCTTAACCAAACCATTCGTTTGCCTACTTTTTATCCAAACCCGCAGAATAAAGGGGAGAGACTTCTGCATTCTTTGGACATACACAGACAGCTACGCTTCTACTTGGACAAAACTAAAGCTTTCAGAAAGACTGAGCAACTTTTAGTGGCATATGCTGCAGGATCACAAGGAAAGGCCATCTCAAAGCAGACCATTTCAAAATGGATAGGACACTGCATTTATTTCTGCTATTCACAACATGGTAAATCAGTGCCTCAGGGCATTAGACCACATTCTACCAGGGCAGCAGCCACCTCAGCAGCCTTCCTCAGAGGAGTACCAACCAAGGATATTTTGGAGGCTGCAACTTGGACTTCAGTGCACACTTATACTAAGCACTACCACTTGCCTATTTACTGTAAATCCAGAGCAGGCTTTGCCACTGCAGATTTGCAGGGCCTTATAGCCACTCCTAACTCTATTTAGACCCAGCCGCCCAACCTCAGCTTTGGGATTCAACCCAAGTGTAATGACTGCAACAGTGAAACACGATGAACATAGTACAGTTGTGTACCTACCATAAATGTAGATGTTCGAGTGTATTCACTGTTACAGTCCAGGTTACCCATCCACCATCCCCCTTTCTTTGCTGGGACTTACCTGTATTTCTCTATCCTATACAACCTATAGGATATAGGTGTATTTGCTTGTAGATTAAGGTATTGTTTATTTTAGTGCATGCTTTTATTAGCAATGTTTTTTAGCCTACCCTTTTGGGGGCACCTGACATCTGGGGCAAGAAAAACTGAAGAAAATTGCGTCTGCTGCATCTTGTATACCCCTGGCGCACTGACGTCAGGGAAGAGGTGACAACAACCGACGCCGGACCAAGACTTTGGAATTCAGGCAGACTGTGGGTAGCCTGCCAGCAGGATAACCCATGTGTAATGACTGCAACAGTGAATACACTCGAACATCTACATTTATGGTAGGTACACAACTGTACTTTCTGGCAACCTGTCATTGCTGAACTTGACATGGTTGTGGTTATGTGATTATGGGTGATAGATTTCGGATCCCTTTTAGACACCAATTTTCAAAGGATATGGTTAAGGTTCTCTAGGAGGCAAGGAATCCCACTACCAGGAAATCTTGCATAGCAAAATGGAAAGCACTTATCTGATATCTGACAAAAAAAAAGGTGCAGTTACAGGCTAGTAGCACAGTGGTTCTCTCCAATTTGTATGAGCTGTTGAAATCTAGCCTAGGATATTTATTTATTTAAGCACACATTTCAGCCATTTCTGCTTCTTGCCTACCTCTGAAACCTCATCTTCTGGCCAGATTAGAGGCTTAACAGTTCTTAAAAGGTGTACTCCACTTGAAATCTCCAAGGAAAGATATCCTGCCTACCTGAGACCTGAGTTTTGTGCTGGAGAAACTCTCTGTTCTGCCTTCATACCCGCAGCCTCTGCCTCTCTAACTCTGTACTTAGAAAATTATTCTTCTGGTAGCCCTCAGCACTGGTAGACAAGTCTCCGTATTATAGGCTATTTTAGCAACCACTCTCCCTTTATTTTTCACAAGGGTAAAGTGTATTCCAGTCTCTCCTTTATGGGTAAATGAACTGTCTCTGTCAGGCCTTAAATCTTCCATCCTTCTTCCATGATCCACAAAACGAGAGGATTTTGTTTTCCTGATGTGCACGAAGATATCTGCAAGTCGGCCCAACTGTTTGTCTCTTTCCAGGATCAAAAGATAGGGGAATCCAGTTTCTAAGAAAACTATTGCTGACTAGATTTTTATGTGCCTTACTTTTTGCTTTTTAATTTTTACACTCAGCTTGACAAATCCTTACCTTCTCCAGCAAAGGCACACGCTACTAAAACAGCAGCCTCATCTGGAGTATTTTACAAGGGGATTGACTCTAGAACAATCCTAGAAGTAGCTACTTGGTGTTCTGCGCATACCTTTTTACCAAACATTACAGAATGAATGCTTTTTTTCTAAATCCAGATCTGCCTTTGTCAGGTCATCCCTCTCTGAATTAGTGGACAGTTTTCCTGTTTTTCAACCAACTCCCCTTACTACTTCATAAGCTTTGGGAATCACCCAACAGTTTGGAACACTGCATCAGTGATCTAAGGAAGGACATACTACAGTTGTATAAGCACTAACCATAACAGTTGATGTCCTGCTGATCACTATTGCAGTATTCATTCTACCCTACCATTCCCTTTCTGTTTCTTATTTCATTTCTTTATGGATCAAGGGGAATCACTGTCCTTTTGCCTTTCCCCTCTTTAGCTGATCATTTTTTTCCTCAGGCATGTATAGACTTACTGGCTTGGAGATGGTCTGAGGATTTACACTCGTACATCTGTTTATGCATCCTTATCTCCATGGACTTAAATCCTATGTCAGACGTACGGCTGTATGGAAGGCCTTGGCTGTAGATGTCCACGTAATTTGGTGAGATACCCCAACAGTTTGGAATGCTGCAAGAGTAATCAGTAGGGCATCTACTGTTATGGCAAGTTCTTACACAGCTGTATGTTACAGCTATTTCTTCCCACAGTATTTTTGGCAGAGCGTTCTTTTGGGAATTTGTAAAATCTGCCAGCTCATTACACTCCCAGAAACCACGCTCCCAGTTGCTTCTTTCTTCCCATCATGCATCCAACATTTGCTATTTACCATAGGGAAAAATTCTTTGAAGTCTGCTTTGGGTATAAAAGTACTTATACAAACACTTCCAAGCAAAAAAACTAAACCTCAATGGACTTTACATTCTTGGGAGCTGTATATGTGTCTTTCCATTGTTCTTTTGTAAATAGCTTTTCCAGTCTGTCTTCTCAATCTTTTCTAACTTCCTCTGATTGCTATTTATAGTTATTATGCAATACTGTGTATGCCTTATTAGTTATCCCCCTTTCACAGCAACTTCTTTTCTAGATTCAACTAAAAACTCTGCTAGAGCAGGTCTTAAAGGACTCCCCTGTCCCTTTTTCTTTGCGTACACTGCAATATTTTCCCTGGGAGGGAAAGCAGTCTGTAACCTGTAGTCCAGATGTCTTCTTGGCCTCATCCCACTCTATTATCCTTCCCTCTCGCTCATCGTGTTTCACTGCTGCAGTCATTACACTTGGGGTTATCCTGCCGTAAGGCGGTCCCGCAGTCGGCCAGAGTTCCAAAGTCTTGGTACGGCGTAGGTTGCTGTCGCTTTTTCCCTGACGTCAGTGCGCCAGGGGAATATAAGATGCAGCCGATGCCATTTTCTTCAGTCTTTCTTGCCGCGCAGTGCCGGAAGCAAAAGCAGTTTGCAAGTGCCAGTCGGCCGACTCCTGAGATTTTCTAAGTCGAATTTCAGTACCCAAGACTTGAATAACGCCAAGTGCCCCATTGGGGAAACATTTTCTTGCCTCAGACCGATGTCAGTAAAAGTTAATAATTGCATTTCTTGTGGGAAGTAAATACCTCATAAGGATTTTCATTCATACTGTATTCCATGCCTAGGCCCAGACCACGACGTCACTAGTTGTCAGTTTTGTGTTAGATTTAACAAGTGTACTATTAAACGTCGGTTTGATTTTGCTCGCCATTATTTTGGCTGGAGGTTCAATTATACCATGCCGTTAGAACAACCGACGACCGGAATACACAAAAAATGCAAAGACAAAGATAAGGACAGGCATCCGAGGTCCAAAACCGACAACAAAGCCTCTTCTAGAACAGTCGCCGGCTCGCCGGTTCTCAGTGAGGCGCTTTCGCAGCCCCTGACACCCACTACCTTAGAGCCACAGGCCGCCTCCGACTCCCACATGGAGATTTCTAGGCCTCTGGAAACTCAAGATATTGGGCCTACAGAAATTAACCCCTCAGATGGGTCTGGAGCCGCTGAGCAGGCACCGGCTTCTGAGGGTGTTTTCAGACCTTCACAGATTACCATCAAAACAACAACTACCTCTAAAACTCCATTAAAGACAAAGAAACAAGTACAGCATTCACCTGGGCAGGCCTCCTTGCCTAGAAGACAGATGCTCAAAATGGCCGAAGACCTAATTACTCTGATCAGGGGTTCCCATCCCCCCTCCTGATAAAAGGCCTAGGCAGGATACAGACTGAATCCTCTGACCAGGTTTCCATTTCTTCTGATTCCTCTTCAGACCAGGGATACTCTTTACCCCCCTATGAGGACTCATGCTGAAGAATCAATCCCTTCAGCCTCTCCTCCTGAGGATTACTCTTTTGGGGAAACTTTACTTACCAAGAGGGAGCATTTCCATTGGGAGAGGCAGGATTATTCAGAATCCAAGAAAAGGCTCAGAGATTTTCTTTTATTGCCTCAGCACAGGCCCCTTGCTATTCCGCCTCTGTTGGATATTGTGGATGATGTGTTCTCCGAATCCAGTTTGATTCCTAATTCTTTGCACCAGCACCAGTCAAGCCAGATAGGTACTACAGAGTCCCTGACTCTCACAAATTTCTTTATAAAAACCCTGTTGCTGACCCAGAAACTATTTCCCAGGGTCCCAAAGGGGTAAAGGCTTTCACTGCTAAAAATCCAGTTCCCTCTGACAGGGATTCTAGAGCATTAGACTGATGGGGGAAGAAAGTTTACACTTATGCAACTTTAGCAGTAAGAGCATTAAATTGCCAGTTCCACATGCTTAAATACCAACAATATTTACTGTCTCTGTTAAAACAGAAAATGCTTACAAGCTGAGAAGGTCCTGATTATAAGGAAATGCAGGATTTATTGCATGCAGCTGTACAAGTGGGAAAACATACTCTGCAATGTGGTTTTGATTCATTAGAGGCTTCTTGTAGAGCCGCAGTTACAGGATCTGTGATTCAAAGGCATGCTTGGTTAAAATAACAAGGTTTACCTGATCATGTTAAGGCAAAATTATTGGATGCTCCTTTACAGTATGATATCTTGTTTGGTGTTAAGGCAGAAGAGGTATTAAAGAAAATGGAGGATAAAGCAAAATCTGTGCAAACAGTGAAGGATTTCTTACAGGTACAGCCACCTCGATTTAGCAGATATTGGCCTTCTAAAAATTGGTCCTTTCCAGTGTCAGGCCACAAAGAGGCAGATAGACGCCCAAGAGGCAGATCTCAGCCCCAAGACTTTTACAGACCACGACAGTGGGGTGCTTCAATCCCAAAAGGAGGAGAAGACAAATCACAGCCTTATAGGAAACAGTCCCAATGACTTCCCCCTTCAAATGCCAAGCACTTACCTTTTGGCTGCTCCCTTAGGGGGAAAATTAGCTCTTTTTTCACAAAATTGGCATATAATCACCCAAGACAAATGGGTACTGAATATTGTGTCTCAAGGTTACAGGTTCCACTTTCACACTCTACCAAGACCAAAAGGAATGCCAGACCTGTCTCAAAATCAATGGGCAGAGGCACAAAAACAAATTGCAGCCCTCATGGACATGAGAGCTATTCAAAAAGTGCCACAACAGGAACAAGGACAAGGATTTTACTCAAGACTTTTCTTGGTCCCCGGAAAGGACAAAGCCTGGAGACCCATACTGGACCTATCTACTCTAAATACTTACCTGGATGTTCCGAAATTCAAAATGTTGACACTACAGCAACTTCTTCCCATGCTGGGCAAGAAGGCTTGGCTTGTTACCTTGGACCTCAGAGGCATACCTGCATGTCCCAATCAGACAAAATTGCAGAAGATACCTCAGATTCATAGCTGGCACAATGCATTACCTATTCTCTGCACTGCCCTTTGGCTTATGTACTGCACCCAGGGTCTTCACAAAATGCCTGGCACCAGTAATTGCATTTTGCAGACAAAAAGGAATTCAAATATATCCGTACCTGGATGACTGCCTTAGTCAAGCAGAGAGCAACGACATTCTTCTAAAGTGTCTGGCGTTTGTAAAAAGATTGCTAATTTGCCTAGAGTACACAGTAAATGAAAAGAAGTCAAAACTAGTGCCCTCACAAGAGATAATATTCCTGGGTGCCAGCTTAAATACAACAGCCCAGATGGCTTATCTCACGCCAGACAAACAAAGACAACTGACTCAGTACTTTCAACTGATGGCAACAAAAACCCAACTCCCTGCAAGAAAAATTCTGCAGGCCTTGGGGTTCATGGCATCCTCCATACTACTAATACCATATGCCAGACTGCTATGAGGAAATTACAATGGTACCTAAAAAGTGTTTGGACTCAACACTGTCGCAGTTTGGAAACAGTAATACCACTTATTCCCTGCCTACAACAGGAGTTTTGATGGTGGGCACAGGCATGTCACCACAACAAGGGACAGCCTTTCACTTTACCCACAGCCGGGCAGACACTAACAACAGATGCTTTGGATTACGCCTGGGGAGCACACATGGCAGGAAAATGTATTCAGGGCAAGTGGGCTGCAGACCAAATGCATCTTCACATCAATCAAAAAGAGATGCTAGCTGTACAAAATGCCCTAACAGCTTTCAAGGACCGTCTGCATCCAGGACAACTATTACTAAAGACGGACAACACCACAGTTGTTTGGTACATAAACAAGCAAGGGAGCACCCATTCCTATCCCCTCTGCAGACAAGCCATGACTTTGTGGAACACAGCACTGACCTATCAAGTTCATCTGCAAGCACAATTCCTGCCAGGAAAGAAAAATACTCTGGCAGATGATTTAAGCAGAAACATCATGGATCCTCACGAGTGGAAATTAAATCCACAAGTATTCAGCATAACACAAAAATGGGGATGCCCAGACATAGATCTTTTTGCCTCCCCTCTGAACTGCCAACTACAGAAATTCTGCCCAAGGACTTACCACTCACAAGCATGGAAAGTGGATGCGGTCTCATTCAGCTGGAAAACCCTAAAAGTTTATGCCTTCCCACCACTGCCTGTCCTTTCAAAGGTACTCCTAAAAGCCAGACAAGAAAGGCCAAAAATAATCCTGATTGCCCCAGACTGGCCACGCCAGCACTGGTACCCAGTCTTAAAGAACTTAGCTCAAGGCCCAGCATGGATTTTACCTCAAATTCCTCAACTTCTGACTCAACAAAACAATCAGATCCTGCAAAGCCAGCTCAAAACCTTAAACCTGGCTGCATGGCAGATTACTTAGCCAAGCAGCCAACACCTCTCTCTAAAGCTATTATGGATGTTATTTTGGAGGCCAGGAGGCCCAGCACCAGGAAATCCTGTTTAGAAAAGTGGAAGAGATTCTGCGCATGGAACCAGGCTCAAAGCTTTGACCCTGTTGTTCCAAATATTCCTCAGATATTACAATACTTAACTGAGATGCTGGACAAAGGCCTATTCTTTTCATCCATTAAGATCCATGCCTCTGCCATCTCAGCTCATTACAACATGGAGCCTCCTGTTTTCTCTCATCCGTTATTAAAACAGTACCTCAGAGGGGCTAAAAACATAAGACCGCCCCGGAGACCACCAACACCAACTTGGGACCTCAACTTCATCTTGGAAAAACTAACTTTACCTCCTTTTGAGCCAGCCAATGCAGCAGAATTAAAATGTGTCATGGAAAACTGCTCTGCTTCTAGCAATAACCTCAGCACGAAGAGTCTCAGAGTTACAGGCACTAATGGCAGTGGAACCTTTCATCATTTTTCATCAGGATAGGGTTTCTTTAAGAACAAACCCTACATTTATGCCAAAGGTGGTATCCAGTGTGGCTCTTAACCACACTATTCACTTGCCAACATTTTATCCAAATCCCCAGAATAAAGGGGAGAGACTTCTGCACTCATTGGACATACACAGGCAGTTACGCTTCTACTTGGACAAAACAAAAGCTTTCAGGAAAACTGAGCAATTGTTTATTGCATATGCTGCAGGATCACAGGGAAAGGCTATTTCAAAACAGACCATTTCAAAGTGGATAAGACACTGTATCCGATGTCCTTCAAGAATGCAACTGCAGTCATAACATATGGGTTGTCCTGGGG